>NC_081413.1:399292427-399592636 GCF_030272615.1 Cryptomeria japonica
GATCTGTTATGGAAAGGGTTCTAAGTTGGTGCCTCAGTTTTTTTTCCCTTTTGAGATCCTTGAGAGGATAGGACCTATTGCCTACCATCTTGCCTTGCCATCAAGTCTATCCCACATCCACGATGTCTTTCATGTTTCAGTTCTTCGACCTTATCCTCCCGATGTGATACATGTTCTTGATTGGAACTCTTTGTAGGTCAAGGACGAGCAGCTTTCCATGGAGCCCGTGCGCATTCTTCAGCATTGGGATTTGACCCTTAGGGGTCGCACCATCGACCAGGTAAGGGTCCTATGGGACCCAAATGATGAGACCTCGACAACTTGGGAGGATGCAGCGTAGATGAGAGAGCTTTATTCTTATTTGTTTTAGGCTTCCAGGAGTAAGCCTAGTTTTGGAGAGGAGAATGTAGCACCCCTCCTTGTTTGAACTCATTAGACTCATATTATACTGTTTCTTACTTTCAGTGGATACATTACTATGATGTGTTATTCAGACTTATATGACATTATTTCATGCTTTATCTAGATATGAGATGCATAATTTATTTGCAGTATTTCAGTACTTGTGATTTATGGCATTTTATGGATTATTGCTATGTACTAACACTTTACTTTATCTATGCAATGTGTAATTATATGTTGCATGTCTGCGAGTGTATTGGATGCAAGGGGATGATTTTCCTTCACTCACTCCAGTGAGACAGGGAACGTCATGATTCTCCTTCATCGACGTGCATGTCGTGTTTTCTATATTGTATATATGCATGTGTGGTTCGGTGATGTAGGATATTGCAGGTACAAGTACCGGTAGGTACGGGGTATCATCTCCACCTGGCTTCACAGGTCTGACCGTGCTTTATATTTGTCTGATAGAAGTGGAGGAGGTAGTAGTTGACCCTATTTTACCCTGTTAGGCTCTTGTGAGTGTCGTTAGTTGGTTGTCCATTCAGTTTGTTCGACCTTCGTATTTTGTCGTATGACTTTTTATGAGTCTTTGCTTGGGGTTTGCTCAGTTTGTGTGTTTAGTGGATTTAATTAATTAATAAAATTTATGGAGTTATCTCATAGTTGGTATTTTTGGAATTATATATTTTATGCATTGAGATTTTAAATTTAATTAATTAAAAGAAGTTATTAAATTAAGTTGCAAGTTGCATTATATTATAAATATATCTTATTTAAATGTTAGTGAAAAATAAATTAGATTAATTTCATTTATTGTTCCTAGAATTAAAAAAATAAATAAATAAATAAATGCATAAATGAATAAATAAATGAATAAAAGAATAAATTAGAATTAAAGTATTGCTTTATTTTCTTTTTTAGAAAATTAATTAATTTGCATGAGAAAAGAAGAGAAAAAGAAAAAGAAAAAAGAAAAGGTTATGATTTTTACTTATTGCATGTTAATTTATTCCTTTGGTGGGAATTAGAAAAGAAAATAAAATTGCTTTTATTACTAAAATTAAATATTAGGTTTTTTGGGAAAAATATGTGCAACCTAAAATTCTCGGTTAAAAGGGAATATATCTTTTTCTTTTTGGGAGTCACGGGAAGGAGGCAGAGATTTTGGGAAGAAAAAATTATTTTGGAAGCAATATTTTGTTGAAGAAGAAATTATCAAAGGATTGCTGGTAAGAGGGATTGTCTTTGAGAACTCATCCACGTGAATCTTCCAGGAAAGCTTTACAGGTTGGGTTGCTTTGTCTGGTGTTCTTTTGTCTTCTTTAAATACAAATAATTTAGTTGTTTGAATCTCCAATCTCTGTTGTGGAGATTTTCATGTTTATTGATTCTTTCCTGTATGTTTTAGTTTTAGTGTTGTGAAAATTCATAGGGGGTTATGCTAGCAAAATTTTGCCAGATTTACCCTCCTCAGTTCCATAAAAAGTTTCTCTGTGTGTTATGCAATTTTTGTGTTCTTCCTGGTTGAAAAAGTTTATTAAAAAAATTGGGTGAAGCAATAAATGGATTATGGAAGATATTTGTGTAAATAAAAATGGAGTAAAGTGGGAATGCATTGAATTTTATCTTTGTTGAAAAATAATTTTAATCCCTGTAGAAATTAATTTTAAATCCCTGTGAAAATTTGATTTTTAATTCTTTGTGAAAATGAATATTTATATTCTGTAAAAATTGATTTTTTTTTTATATATTCACTGTTGAATATTTTCCTTTTAAAAAAAAGGGGGTTTGTGAAATTTTAATCTTTGTATATGATCTATGCATTTATTAAAATTAAAATTTTAAATTTAAAAAAAAAACATATTAAAATGGGTTTTGGGGAGGGGTCGGTAGTTACTACTGACAGTAGCAATGCTATCGTACGGTAGCAGTGCTATCGTAGGGTAGCAATGCTACCTAAGGTAGTACATGCTACCTAAGGTAGTACATGCTACCGTAGGGTAGTAGAAAACTACCAAACCAGCATTTAATTTTGCCCTGGTTTGTGTGCCTTCGGCATTATGAGAAATTCGGTTTTATTTTATTTTATTTTTAATGTGTTATGTAAAATGTATATGTATATATATATATATATGCTTTTTTTTAAACTTGGGCATTTTATTAATTAAGCTGTATTAATATCATGCAAATTTATTTATGTTTTAATATAGATATATTTAGTAATATGAATATATGTATATGATATATATATTCTGTAAATATTAATTATGATATCCACAACTCTTGTATTTTTTGGACGATGTCACGCAAGTGTTTTTTGCAGAGGGCTGAGCTAGGGTTCCGAAGCCCTAGCTCGTGATCAGGGGTTTCTGTAGGGTGTCCAGGGTGAGCAGAGAAGGGTGTGCAGTGTAGCGGAGAGTGGAGGGGAGAAGTGCGGCGGTCTGCGAGTGGGTGCAGGCTGCGCGGCTGGGCCGCCTTTCTAAACAAGCAGTGAGTTCCCATGGGACTGGGGACCACGGGTGGACCTCCATCCTAGGTGTGGTGGGGAGGGGTGGAGATTTGGGGGTGTTTTTCTCTTTTGAGCCCCTTTGTGGTTTAGGGTTTTGTCCTCCTTGTGTTTTATGATGAGTATTGGCGGGGATGTTTCGAAGGATCAGCCAGCCTTGGATTTTTTGTGCTGCGGTGGGATCAAAACCCCCATCACAGGGGATGAAGATATTCAATAATAACCTTTATTCCTCAGACGTGGGATCTGGTAGTGTGGAGAGCTCTCACATTTTGAAGATTAATGGTTTCTTGGAGAGATGCAGTGAGAGGCCAAAGCTTGTAATTCCTCCTGAGATGATAGCGGAGGACGTCGAATATTTTTCAAAACACTCGCTATATTGAAAATTTTTGGGAATGAGGGTTTCTTTGCAGTTTTTGAAAAACTGGGCGCAAAGGACTTGGGCCCTGGAGGGGGAAATGAAGATTATGCTGCTGGCAAACAACTACTTCATGGTTACCTTCAACTGCATGGAGGATCGCAATAGGGTCTTTGAAGGTGGTCCATATTTTTACAACCAGGTAGGGTTGTTCATCAAACCTTGGCATGTGGGGTTTAACCCTTCAGAGGAGCTCCTGAATAGGGTTCCTATGTAGGTTCATTTACCACGTTTCCCTGTGGAATGTTATCGAGAAGATGTGCTCCTAATGCTTGTCGCTCTGCTCAGGAAGCCAGTGAGATCATCTATGCAAACCCTAGGGAGAAAGGTAATGACCTTTGCGCGTATTTATGTTGAAATTGATCTTAGTAAACCCTTGCCAGATGCTATAGATATGTGTGCGGGATCTTATTCTTGGGTTCAATAGTTAGATTATGAGACTTTACCTTTCCACTGCCAGTTGTGTCATGAGTATGGTCATTTACAACGTAAGTGCCCTAGATATAAATTGATGATGCGCCAACCTCAATAGTCAGAACCAAGCCAGGATAGGGCTGAAAAAGGGAAAGCTCCTATGTGTGTCGAGGCTGGGGGTACTGATGGTTTTGTCCTAGCTAGGACAAAGAATAGGAACCAAGGACAAAAGAGGCCTTTGTAGGAGAGACAGGAGGAGGACACCTTCAACAGATTTGAAGTCTTGGATGACCTTGGCCATCAAGAAGTTAAACTAGGGCTAACCCCTTTGGATCAAGGAGCATCAGGAGGGACCCCAGAAAGAGTAGTTGAGAACCCTATTCAGGCCCTACTATTGGTTGGAAGCCAGCAGATGGAGATGGATCAGCTAGTAGGGGTTCAGTTGGGGCTCACTCCTGGGTGTGAGGTGAATTTGGCTGAAGGGGAGGGCTCTCTAATAGCTTCAAAGTTGGAACTGGCTGGGGTCAAAAGCAATAAGTCTTTCGCTCATCTAGGTTTGCATCAGAAAGATATTAAGAAAAGTGCATCAGAGAAGAGATCAAAGGTGGGCAGAAAGAAGGATTTGGACAAGATTAAATTGATGGGGGAGAATTTGGTTGAGTCAAGGTCGGTAAAGACTTTTGATTCTCACTTTTCCAATCCTCCAAAATGATTGTGATCTCATGGAATGTGAGGGGCTTGAATAGTGGCCCTAGACAAAAGTTTTTCGGGATTTGATTAGGAATCATTTGCCTGATGTCATATTTTTGCAAGAAACTAAACTTACAGTAGAGAGTATGATGGACCTAGTGCCAAAGATGTGGAATCGAGGAGAATGTCAATGTGTTGGGGCAGCAGGCTCCTCTGGAGGGGTGGCCTGTCTTTAGAACCCCTTAAGGTTTCACCCTGTCTGGTGGGTTGCCTCCCGATCATCATTATCTAGGGTGTTCTCTAGTCTTGAGACTGGGGAATTCATTTTGTTTTCTACCATCTATGCCCCCACTGATCTTCTAGGTAAGCAAAACTTATGGTCTCATATTTCCTATATGCAAAGGCTGACACCTTTTCATCCTTGGATTATGGCAGGAGAATTCAATGCCATCCTTGAGCTAAGTGAGAAGAAGGGGGGGTGATGAGGTTGGAACCTTCTTTTTTCCTCTTTCAGGATAATATTTCCTTGCTGTAGCTTGTTGACATTAAGCCTGGTAATGGTTTTTTCACCTGGAACAATAGGAGGATAGGAGAGGATTGGATTATAGAGATGTAGGATCATTTCCTGGTTTCCAATTTTTGGAGTCGTGGGGGGTGGTCCACTAGTTTAGAGATTCTTGACTAGAGAGGGTTAGATCACTAGCCCATCAAGCTGGTTTCTTCTTCAAATCGGGTTGCTCGCTCACCTTCATTCAAATTCCAACTTATATGGCTTTGGGATACTACTTTGCAGGCTCTTGTAGCGGAGTGGTGGAGGAAAGGGAGGCTGACCTTTGGCACTACCATGTACTCTTTTGCCAAGCAGCTACAATTTGTTAAGTTTCAGCTCAAACAGTGGAACTGACAGGGTTTCGAGAACATTTTTCATGCCAAAAAAGATGCTCACATTGTGCTAAATGGGATCACCAGCGTAATCAGAGAGCAAGGTTTGCTTGAGGACTTGATCAAGGAGGAAGACAGAGCGGTCAAGGTGGTAGAGGAATGGGAGCTTCGAGAAGAAATTTACTAGAAGCAGAGAGCTCATATTGATTGGCTAAAGGAGGGGGACAAGAACATAGCTTTCTTCTTCAACTCAGTGAAAGCTAGAAGGCATGGAAATTCTATCCCTATTCTGGTTAATGATAGAGGAGAGTAGTGCTTATCCTTGCAAGAGATATCTAGGGAGACGTCTTAGTTTTTCTGGTCCCTCTTTAGGGAGGATTCCTAGGGGGAAATGGGGGAGGAGAACTAGGTTCTCACTAGCATTCCTTCTCTTGTCTTGGGGGAGATGAATGAGCAACTTCTATGTCCTATTTTGTTGGAAGAACTTGAGAGGATTGTCTTTCAGATGAGAAAAGGAAAAGCTCCAAGACCGGATGGGTTCCCAGTTGAATTCTTTCAAGAATTCTAGGACATTATCAAGCTGGATTTACTGGAGGTGGTGTAGGAATCCCAAATGAACAAGTAGATGCTTAGGGTGCTGAATGCAACTTTTATTGCTCTTATCCCCAAGTGTGAGGGGGTTGACCAGTTAGGCTAGTTCTGCCCTATCTATCTCTGCAATGTGATTTATAAAATTATCTCTAAGCTGATAGCAGATAGATTGAAGAAGTGCTTGGGGAATGTTATCTCTAAGGAGCAGAGTGGGTCTATGGAAGGGTGTCAAATCTTGGATGGGGTGGCCATTGCTACAGAGACCATTCACCCTATGGCAACCTCCAAGGAAAAAGCTATGTTTATCAAGATGGATATGGCTAAGGTGTATGAAAGAGTCTGGTGGTCCTTCCTTCAGAATATCCTTAGGGTGTTTGGTTTTGCGGACGAGTGGATCCAGTGGGTTATGAGTTGTGTTATGACTACTTCTTTCTCTGTGCTTATCAATGGAGATCATACTGAGCTATTTGGTGCATCTAGGGATCTTCGTCAGGGGTCCCCCTCTCCCCTTATTTATTCATTCTTATGGCCGAGGGTCTGGGAAGGCTGATTAAACATAATGTGGGCTTGGGTATTATTCAGGGTTGGAGATGGGGTAATGACTTGCAGCGATAGTCCCATTTGCAGTTTGTGGATGACACGACTCTTATGGGGTTTTCTTGGATCAGAGAAGCTAATAATCTGCATATGGTCTTGGATGTTTATCTTGTGGCTTCGGGCCAATTGATCAATGAGGACAAATCTTCTATCCTCTTCTTCAACACTCTTGAAACTATTCAAAGGAGGATTTCTCTTATCCAGGGATTCCAAGTTGGCTCCTTGCCCTTGATTTATTTGGGTATTCCTATATCTCCTGGTAACCCTCCTAGGGATTCTTGGCAAGGTATCTTGGATAAATTCCGCATGAAGGTTTAACACTAAAATTATAAATGGCTATCCTTTGCTAGGAGGGCTTAGTTGATTCAGTCAATGGTACAGGCTCTTCCGATCTATCGCTGTATGCTTCAAGTGGCTCCTAAGTGGTCCTTCAAGGGTCTGGATTCTCTAGCTAGGCAATTCTTATGGGCAGGCAATCTCTCCTCTTCAAAATGGAGCCTTGTCAATTGGGACTTGGTATGTAGCCTCAAGCAGCCAGGGGGGCTTGGGTTAAGATAGTCTATTCTTTTTGGGGAGGCACTGGCGGCTAAATTGTATTGGAGGTGCTCTGTGGAGCAGGATCAGAGCTAGGCTAGAATTTTGGCCAATAAATATATGCAGAGGGTCCCGATGGAGGAAATACCTAGATATCTGCTTGAGGGAAAGGGCTCTTCGATCTAGTATACTCTCAAGGGGGGCTTCTCTCATTAAGGCAGGACTCTTTTGGATTTGCAGGAGGGGGGAAGAGGTACTTTTCTAGAATGACTCTTGGGATGGATATCCTCCCATTCTTGATCAGTACCCTAACCTTGGGAACTTGTGCCAAAGGTTTTTGGAGGCTGGATGGTCAAGGGTGAGTGACTTCAAGGCTGTATATAGGCGTGGAAAAATAGATTTGGAGAGGTGGAAGACTCCTGATGAGTGGTTGGTTGTTGGGATGGAGGAAGAGTGTGCGGAGTTGTAGGGCATTTTGGCAAGTAGACACTGTAGCTCCCTAAAGGGTAGGGATGGGCTGGCTTGGTCTCCAAATCCTAAGGGAGTGTTCACGATGGCTAGTGGATACCAGGAATTGTTATACCAAAGATTTGAGGGAAGAGAGGTGAACTGGTTGAAGCAGGTATGGAGTAATGTGTCTTGGCTAAAGTGTAATTGCTTTGTTTTGACTTTGGCTTTGAATAGATGTCTTACCTGGGATAATATCTACAAGCGGGGATTTCTGGGGCCCTCTATCTATGTTTTGTGTGGTAATGGGGAGGAAGATTCCTCACACCTATTCTTCAGATGCCCCTTCTCTCTTCTTATTTAGCATTATTGGTGGGGGGTATGGAAGCATCCTTGTATCCATGTGGATTCTCTGGTGGAGTTCTAGAGTAGTTTGGGTAGACCTCCTATCCTATCCTCCTTCCTTAAAATTGTCTGGTATATTGGGCCCATCTTCATCTTGTGGCATATCTGGCTCGAGAGGAATAGGAGGATCTTTCGTGAGGTCAGATTGTTTGTTGAACAAGTTTGGAATAGGATCATTGCAATGATCTGGGAGACTATGGAAGTGAAATGAGAGGTGAATTTTCCTTTGGGTAGAGATGAGGCAGATATTGTGAGTAGGCTTGGTCTACAGGAGTTGTCTTCGGCCTCAGCTTGTGTTAGGAGAGGTAGACGGGCCATGAAGAAGGTGAAAAGGGTGGGAAGGTGGATACCCCCTCAAGATGAGTTTAAAAGATTAACACTAATGACTCATCTAGGGGTAACCCAGGCCCTACTGGAGTTGGTGTTTGAAGGAATAGCAGGGGGAAGTTGTTTTCCTCTTTTCGGTGCATAAAGTGTGGCAGTCTAACAAATTTATGGAGGGATTTGCAATTCTCTATGACCTTGAGTGTGCTTGGGAGTTGGGATGAAGGAAGGTGATTTGTGAATCAGACTCACAAATTGTTGTTAACTTATTGACTGAGCAGAGGGTGAGTGGGATTCAGTGGCAATTGGCAGGGATTGTTCAACAAATTCTCTAAATTATCTCTTTAATGGAGCAAGTGTCTTTTGTCCACATCCCTCGGGAATGGAATAGAGCAGCTGATTGTTTGGCGAAGTGGGCCTCTAGAAAATGGTAGGGACTAGAAAGTTGAAGGCTGGGAGCATCTCTCCGGGGATTACTGTCAGGACCTGTAGAACATATTTACTGAGGACATGGATGGTTATGAAGTTGGATAATTAGGGGCTGGTTTGGTGGTCCTCTACTGGGGCCTTGGGGCTTTGGGTCTCTTTGTAATTCTTGATTCAGATTTTCAATAAAGTTTTTACCCTTTTATTCAAAAATATATATTTGATAAATATATATATTAATATACTTATATTATATTATTATATATAGTTAATTCAGAATTTGGGTATTTCCAGAAAAGCTTATATTTTTAGATTCTATATTTATTCTTGGAAATACATTAGAAGGTTATTTTTTATGTGCTTAATTTAGCCTTGTTGATCAAATGACAATTCTGATTTTCTTTTATCAATCAGGTGTATTTTCGGCTTTTTTGAAATATTTGCATTTGCAAGTAATTAATGCTTTTTACTATTTTAAAAGATTGTCTGTTATAGGATCTTTATAATAAAGGGTATTCTCTGGTAAAAGCATATTTTGTTGTAAATCTTATTTGAGTTATTGTCTTGTTACTAAGGTTGTTTTTACCCCTTAGTCAGGTGTCATTGTATAACCCTGTTGATGTGAGCCATTGTGTGTTATGTTTCCAAATGGTCAATCCTGGGTTAGTGAATGTGCATCCTTCATCTGTGGTTTGTCAGGATTAGATATGGCTGTCAGTTTCACCATAGAGCTCTCATAGAGAGACCTTTCCTATTAGTGTTCTATGAGAGAGTGGCTTTCGAGCGGGGGCCATGCCCAAAGTGGATGGCAGGATAACCCCTCGAAAGTCAGTTAAGAAGTGATAACCTAATAATTGATTAGGGGGTGGGTAGCTAAAATATTAACTAAGATAATGTGCCTCACACATGGTTGAGTGCTTTTATAGGCTCAAGATGTGGTGAGAAGGTCTGGAATGGCAAACCTACCACCTTGTCTTCGTGAAAGGATTGGTAGGGTCTGCATGATGCTTAGATGGAGCCGAGGGTTCGGGAGAGGTTACCAGGATAACCCAAGATGGTGGCCGGGACCTATGGAGGCCTACCTAGGGTAACCACCTTAAGCCATGTGATGACACTCTCTCCTTAGAGTCACTAGTGTTTATGAGTTGAGTCACATGGATGTTTGTGAAGTCATGTAGTTCTATTGTATTTGTCTTATTTTGCTTGCTTGAGGTTCTTCTACTATCTCCTAGCATGGTGGGGTGGTTCCATTTTGGGATCACATGGTCGGGTGGCAATGCCACTTCCCATTGAATGTTCTGGATTGTATCTTCAGGCAAGGAAGGGATTCACTGGTGTTTCTTGGTTCGTGGTTCATGTACCAGCTCATGTTCGTGATCATTGTTTAGTTGAGACCTTGTGGTCATTGTATCAAACATTTATGTAACCTTGGCATTGTAACTTTTGGATATCGTGGTATTTTTTTGGAAGCCATGTATTTATGGATATTGTAATATTATATCAATGGAATTAATGTTAAATTTAGTTGCTTTAATCTTTTGTATATATGATCTATGGGAAAATAAATCTATTGGAATACTTTTATTCTTTCATTATGGAATTTAAATGTATGTGTAGGTTTTATCTTAAGCATTTAATTTTCCTAATTAGATGGACAATTGGATTAACCATGGTGTTAATATAATTTGTGAATTAATCTTTGTTGGTAACCCTTAGGAAATCATGTGTTAGACTTCTGTTGTGTTATTAAATATGCAATTGTTATAATTAATGCATTTAATCTTTAAAAAAAAAAATTCACCCTTTAGTTGCCTAGTTGTGTTGTTTTCGTTTAGGGTTTCTGGTGGGGCATTACACTTCCCTAATACATATAACTTACAGTCTTTCCCAGCAGTATCTCCCCCCCCCCATTTATTACATATAAGAATGACTCCCTATAAGTATGTGAATCAAAAGACACATATGAAAGGACACACCCTTTCATACATAGAAGGGAGTTACAGACAGTTGCATTCCAAAGGACACACCTTCTGATTTAATAAATAATTACAAATGAGAACCCTAAAAAATACTAAATGATGCTTTAATAATGTGTCTTTTATTCTCCGCCTTGATAAAATTCCTCAGCAAATATTCATCATCTTCTCAATATCTCCTACACATAAGATAAGCCTATCAAATTCCTTGATTTGAAAACTAAACATATTCCACCATAGATTTTAGTTTGAAAAGTCAATAATCTTTATATAAATACTTGTTTAAAATAATTCAATAAACCAAAGTATTTACATTTTAAGAAAATAATTCTACAAATATAACATCCATTTATATAAACTAACACTTTACCCTAATATATATTCAAAACACTTATTTAGGATAAATATATATAAACTTCATCTTAATGCATGTTCAAAGAATAATGTAAGGGAGTGTGATACGATAAGAATATACTTCCCTTTTGAAAATGACATCCATGAATTATTAATCCAGCCATGTGATAAGAACACATTTTCACCCTATAGTCTGAACTATACATTCAATTTTGATTTTTGATTCTGCACCCCACCACGTGTCTATTTTTGGTTCGCTCGCGGATCATCCTGGGCACCACCTAACCTGCCACATCAGTGCCACCTAACAGGGCCTTCTTTGTCATTGGGTCATGATGGATAACCATCATGCAACTTCCCATTGTGGTACAATGACAACCGTCGATCTTCCTTGGACCCGTTCGACCTTTATCTTAGTCCATTACTGCACGTGCTTTGTTGCTGACCTGCGTTGAGTAACCAACAAGCATTTTCTAATCATGGTACAATGACCACCGTCGATCTTCCTTAGACTTGCTCAATCATTAATTTGCCTGAGCTACTCTCTCTTCTACAACGTGTCACTTCCTGATTTGTCTACGCATCCAGGTGGCCACCATCTAACCTACCACATGACCACCACTTCATTCGCCACTAGATCACCACCTCACCTTAGGTCGGACCTGCCACTAGACTTTGCCCTTCTTTATCACTGATCCGTAATGGATAAATGGTGATCATATTTCCATTGCGGTATAGCGACCACCGTTGGATCATTTCCAACCCACTCACTCTTTATCTCTTTGTCCATTTGTGCCATGTGTCAACCTCTAGTTTGCTCACGGATCCACTTGTTTGCCACCTAGACCTACCACCTGGACCTACCATTGGACACTGATGAGAAGTTTCCCATCACAGTATAGCGACATTTGTTGATCTTGCTTGGCTCTGCTCGCCCATTAATCACCCTTTTTCTGCACGTGCTTTGTTGCTAATCCGCGATGAGTTTAGGTCATGTGTCTTCCAATCATGGATCAGCGAGCACCGTTGGATCATCTGTGATCATCGTCTGATCTACCCAACCTTTTCGACCTTTAGCTTCTTCTTTGCCAGCCTATCACAAAATTTAGACGCCTTGATATGCGCATGCATGCAGGGTCCATCGAATCACCAAGCCTTCTTCACACCAAAAGCCATTTGTCTTTCGATAGTTATCATATGAGTCACTTTGGTTTTAAATGTTAAAAGAGCCTATCCCACAAACAATGTGCGATAAAGGCTTTCCCTTTTCTGGAGCAACATACTTGAAAGTTTCTAAAGCCTTTTCTACTACTCCATCTACGCAGGCTTGGAGGACTTGGCAACGCCATTCATGAGGCATTTGATCTTTTGGACAACTCCATTTTCTTTAGTTATGCTCCTGCATAGAAGACACCAGTAGTAAATGCTCATATGATAGAAAAAAGGCATCTATATATAGGACAAAATATTTTGTAAAAATATGTGCTAACAAAACCTACAAACAAAGTATGGATCTACCTGGAAAAGAGAAGTAAAACTTGTAGATAAATAGAGGAACAACAAAGTTATTAATGAGTAAAATTTTGTATTCTAACAAATCTATATGAATTACAAAATATATATTAAAATAAGAACCAACATATGAACAAAAATCAAGAAGAAAATGTTGGAACAGTTCAAGAAGAGGCGGTGCAAGTAAAAACCAAGAACTCTCTTTAGTTAGCTTACACATAACCACATCATCCATAAATCAGGGAGAAAAATAGAATATCAAACTAAAAGTACTTCTAACATTTTTCCTCAAACGATATGTAAATAGAAATATTTGTGACAATGATCGAAATTTTCCTTTACTGTCCGTGCACTTTCTATCATTTTCTCCACACTGGATACCCCCAACTAAAAAAAATTCATTGCAATATTGTTTCTTTTTTCAAATGATTACTCAATGCCTCCGCCCTTCCTAAGTTTATCATTGGTCTTCTACCCCAAATTTTTGTTGCGTAACTAGAAAAATGATTTCCCAACAAATACATTTCTTGCATCCATTTTCAAATTTTTGCATTAATGCATGTAGCTGAAATTGTTATGGTTATTCTTTGACCATACATCCCATTCCTATCATTGCTAATCTTAATTTATCCTTTATTGATAAATGCCCATAAAGATCTTTTTCCCATAACCCTCAATGGTTATAATCCATAATTAAATGTATTTAAATTTGGGTTTTATAATCTTCTTTTATAATTTTGTAGTATAGGTATCTATAAAATAGAAATAAAAATAAATATAATTGTGAAAAAAAGAGGTTGTAACATTTTCTCAAATTCGTGATACTTTTTGTTAAAAAATAGATTAGAGGTCAACTTTAAAGCATCAGATCATTCTCAATATGGCTCTAAACCCTTATTGTGACAAAATCATTCATTTGAGATATGTGTGAGGCATATGAGCTTCTACCCCTAGCATACTTATATTTTAAAAAATCTATGTAAAATACATTGAGAGAAATCAAATTTTAAATTGTAAGTTGAATGCCTAAATGAGAATAGTTAAATGACATTACTTCAAATACAACATGATTTCAAAGTTCTCCATGAACACGTGAATAAATAAAATCATGATATGCATGCCTACTTTAATAAGGAAAGAGTTGGCATTAAATATTATTTTTGTGAGGTGTTGAACTTAAGACTTCACCAACTAGGTTAATAAAGCCACTAATTTCTTGGGACCACCAAACTTTAAGGAGGGAATTGAATTTCATTAATCTAATCCTAGAAGGACTGAATACAGATCAAATTAATCCTCCTTATTTGAGTTGAAATTGAATTTGAATTACCTAGGTTAAATTACAATGCTAGATCTAGGACAAACAATGAGAAATTGATATAAAATAACAGTACTAGAATGTTTCAAATATCATGTAGAGCTATAAACTTAGATCCAAGAAAGGAAAATAGATCAAAACAATGTGATAGAAAGTTTGGGTTGAATTTTCGAGACCAACTTGTCCTATTCCTCTAAATATTGAGGGCATGCAAACTTGATATTTTTTCAAATTGGGATGATGCACAGAATATAATGTTAAAAGATTGTCAGAAATTCCTAGCAGTTAGGGAGCCAATCATCCTAAACCTGCACTTTTTGTGCCTCCAAAAGCTGAGAGTGATTGTCATCATCTACTCTATCAAATTCCTCACTCGTAGCTCCTGAAATAATTTCCTACACATAGAAAGAAAGAAATAGGGTTGTTGATTTGGGTTTAGCTTAGGTCAAAATCCAATTTAGGAACTAACCTTGAATTTAATTGAAATGGGAAATGTAAATTCTGACATGAATGTTGGATGATATACCTAAAATATAGAGTGGTTGATTGAAGGTTAATGATGCAATGCTATTTGAATGTGATCATAAATATTGATGTAATAACATGACAACACATAGAAAATTCAAACACAAACATATGTTTGCATAAAGATTGATGTGATTTGCTTCATGATGCTTCAAGAATATGGTGGGATGAAATGCTACATTGAATGATTGAGAATGCTTGACAATGAATGCTTGATGAAGCATGAATGATGGGGTATGAAAGTAATAATAATTCTTCTTAGATCAAAATGAATTGATAGGATGTATTTATATAGGATTCCCTGGGTAATTTATCAAATAGGCTGACCTCCAATGGTGAAATTGAGCCATGAGGACCAAAACTCACAAAGGAGGGAAAGTGCCTAGACCTATTTAAGGGGGACCATGGTGCCCAAGGCACCCTGGTCTAGACAGGGGCACCCCAAGTGCCCTTGTCCTCCCAAAATAGAGAAAACAAGAAGACAAATAGGAAGGCATAGTCCTAGGATGGGATCCACTTAGCGTTGTATCCAACTGACATCAAATTTGAGGTAAAAAGGGCTAAAATTAGACCTAGGGGATAACTAGGATGGGACACATTAAATTAAGGGCACAAAAGATGTTGTAAATTATACAGGGTTATAATTTATGAAATTACATTTGGTCCCCACTTTAACAGTAGTATGAACTTATGCAAATACTCACAATAAAGTAGAAAGAAGAGGAAGAGAGTATTACAGGAGAAACTAGGAGCGAGATCACAAAGAGATAAGACATCACTAATTTTGAGGAATCAATCCCCCAATCTTAGGATCTTAACTCATACAATCACATGAGAGGATACATAAAACAAGACAATGACAAATAAAAAAGACAAAAGAAACAAAACAAAAGGGGTTAGTACTAAAAACAAAGGCTCCAAGTTAACTGGTTGAAGAGACCTCGAGTCAAAATGTCTAAACCACTAATCTAATTCTCATAATGCTATTACAAGAACATAAGTAGCCACATGGAAAGAGCAAGAGCCTGCATTGAGTGATGAACCATGATCCAACAACTAGCAAAGTTATGAGTTTATGGGGAGGAGAAAGGAAAGAACATGGACACCACAGGCTAGAAAGTTGTATTATGCTAGGTGATCCATAAGTGAGAGGAAGAGGGAACGTGGACTCCATGGGCTAGAAATTTGTGTTATGCTAGGTGATCCACAAAATTATGAATTTTTCATAGGACAAGGTGTGCTATAATGCTTGATCCATGTAGGAAGGAAGAGTCAAAATAGTCTAGCAAGTTATGTTATACTAGTTTCACTCATCCAAAAATGCAACACGAGAAGGGTTGAAAGGTCTAGCAAGTTGTGTTATGCTAGTAAACCTACATTAAAGAAGTTGAAAAAGGAGGATGAGTTGACATCCTACTATATATTTCATTGTCTAGTTTCAAGAGTTTATCATATCGTCTAACTTTGTTCTAGTTTCAAGCATGCACAACCCATATAAGATGTGCAATAAGGATAACCCAACAAGGCATATTGTAAGGAAATCCAAACAAGGATAACCAAGAAAGGAATTATGCAAGTAAATCTACAACTTGAATTGAAAAAGGATAACCAAGCAAGGCATTATGCAAGGAAATCTTCCAGTTGAATTGAAAAAGGATAACCAAGCAAGGCATTATGTAGGAAAATCCACAACTTGAATTGAACATATGTTACAAGGAGGTCGCGATGTATGCCCCCCATAAGATGTCAACATAGCCCTATATTGATGTCTTAAGGAATATAAAAACAAGTATACCACTTGTTCGAAACTTGAGTTGTTGTGTTTTGTTTCATAGATGTCAACTTGTTGTGTGTTGTCATTGATGTCAACCTATCCTATGTTGTTGATGTTGAAGTGAGCATGGTGTAGTGGAAGTTACAATATGTAGGAAGGAATATTTATGTGAAGTTGTCTGTCAAAATAGATTCAAAGAATATTTGGTGGATTTCGGATATGTGGATTCATGTGCTACAATTTGGAGGTTTTGTTCATATGGTCTATGTACTATTTCATTTAGTTTTGAGATGATAATATGATTGACAAGTGAAGTTATGATGTTCATAGTTTTGTGTTGTCATTTATTTTAGTTTTTGGTTGACTGTGACACTGTATAATACTTGGATCATATTCTTTTGGTCTAGATTTTCTTTGGAGGATGAGTTTGGTTAATTTTTTGGGTCCCACCATGGGATGTGTAGGTATGTGTTATGCAATTTTCTTTGGAGATCGGTTTTTTGGCAGACTAGCTAATGTGCTTTAATTCTTATCTACATGTTTAATTTGTTGTCAAATTTGGAGGATGTGTTATAGTGTGCAGTCCATTAGAATTGTTTGTAAGTGATTTATTGTGATGACTTTGGGTCCTCTCTATCTCTTGGAGTGGACCATAATAAATATATTGGGTCTGGGTCGCCAAATTTATGTAATATTATTTATTCTATCTGTGACCAACCTAGTTAAGGGTTTTGATGATTATCGTGTATAAAAAAGGAGTGCAGATGTATGAATGGGTGTGTGGGATATGAGTAAACTAAAGTTTGTGTGGTTATTTGCAAGAAAATTTAGTATTTAATAATGATATCTTCAATGTGACAGTATTTAAAGATTATGTTTGAAGTTAGATGCGTTTACCATGATATTGATCGCACGACACTCTGGTTCAAGGATGATTTCATGATTAGGTTATCTTCTTCAATTCAATTTATCTATTCCTTTATTTGCAAGAAGATGGTAAGTCTCTTGGCATCTTTCTATATCTTGCCTTTAAATATCATATTTTATCTTTGCAAGTCATTTGTATCTTGGCCTAAGGTTGTGCACCTTAGTTTTGCAAGTCCTCTCAGGAGCAGTGGGCTTTAGAAGCAACATTTATTTTTATATTATGAGCTTGATTCTCACCATGGTTTTTCCCTACTTGGGTTTTCCATGTAAATCTGTGTTTATGTAAATATTGTGATTTATGCTTTCATGATTCATTTTTACTATGATTACTTTATTGTGGTTTAAATTCTAAAGATCATAAATTAAGTACCTTTCAGCTCCGAACTAATTTGCCCCCCCCCCACCTTTTAGTCCTATGGTGTGTTCAATAATTGGTATCAAAGCAAGGTTCCACTTAAGAAGCTTAACCATTTGAGGAAGATCCAGAATGGCACAAGACAAAACATTCAAGGCTCCAAAGTTTGATGGTACTAATTTTCCTTAATGGAGAGAAATGATGGAATATCATTTGGCTACTATGTTGGCCAAGATTTTAGAAAGCATTAAGAAGGGTTATAACACTTCGAAGAAAGGTCCTACAACTCCTAATGAAATCAAAGCATATGAGAGTAATGCAAAGGATATAGTTGTAATTGTCACTTGCTTGAATGATATAGTGTTTAGAAAAGTCACAGGGGCTAAGTCACCCAAAGCGATTTGGGATAAGTTGAAGAGTGTATTTGAAGGTGATGAGAAGACTAAGAAAGTTGAGACTACAAATCTAAAGCACAAGTTCAAGAATGTGAGAATGTCTGATGATGAAAACATTGAAGGTTGTATTCATTGAGTAAATGAAATTGCAAATACTCCTAGAAGTTTTGGTGGATCGATAGAATAAAGTGAATTTGTAAGGAAGATAGAGGCAACATTACGTAAAATTTATAAACTAGAGAAGTATGGTATTGAGAAAATCCATGACAAAAATGAGTACAGTGTGAATTAGCTCCTTGATTCACTCATTGCCTTTGATATTGTTGAATTTGATGACATCAAAAAGGAAATGATGGAAGATGCATTCAAAGCCAAAAAGAACCTAGAGAAGAAATAGAAGAGAATGAAGAATTGGATGAGATATAAGAAAACTTTGTAAGAAGATTGAGGAGAGGAACTAGCAAATACAAAGGTAAGTTACCCCCAAAATTTTTCAATTGTAAGAGAATGGTGTTGGCAATTGATACTCATCTGGTAAAGTTAATGGAATTATGGGTTGTCATTGATGGCAACTCATCATCTCAAGGTAAATGTTTTCATTATTTGATTAACCCGCATTCATTGCACTTAACCAGTATTGGTATTCACATTGTTTTACACCTTCACTTGCATTCACTTCATACTTGGCTAATTCTTCATCCCGATAACTTGGTCTGATCCCGGCAACGTGTATATGGAACCTGGTAATGGATAGGACCTGACTAAGGAAATCTTTTGATCCCAATTATGTCTTCATGGATTTTGGTGGTATCGTGTGATGGTCGACATGGTCATTGGATTTATGTTTGACTTTTATTATGTTCTAACAGCCGGCTTGTTTATATTTCTTGTTGAAGTCGACATGGTTAAGTTAGAAGGATATTTAAGAAGATCACTTCAGCAATAGATCATATGTGTTAGATGGAATGTGAGCTTGTGATTGCAAATATTTCAGTGAGTTTTGGTATGCATTTTGGTATGCAATTGGAAGCGACTGTGTGCAGTTTCACGTGCACAGCTTAACTGGTAGCAGAATAGAGTATCAGCGAACTAGTATATAGAGAAGGTTATCAAAACATTCACCAGAACTTATTCAGCATGGTCAAATGCTAAAAATAAGTTCATTTTCAGTTGTAAACACTTGTAAATGTTCTATAGGTTAGTGAGACTTCCTATATTTTGTGTTTGAGCAGTGAGCTCTAGGCGGTTGGCCTTTCTGCATGTGCAAACCCTCTTATGAAATATTTGTATACCTTGATCAAGTATATAGATATTGTGGGTATAAGCCCCACCATGGTTTTTCCCTTTGTATGGTTTTCCACGTATAAATCTTTGTGTTACGGTGTTGCCTTTCATTGTGTTATTTTGTGTATACATTCTAATTTTATTTACTATTAACCGGTTAGTAAGGAATAAGTTCAAAACTAACTTTACCAATAGAACACTGATTCACCCCCCCTCTCAATGTTCTTGGATTCCAACAATTGGTATCAAAGCCTAGTTCTTTGGAAGAAGTTTAACCACGAGGAAGATCCAAAATTTGGAATCAATGGAAACTAGTTTGCAAGAACAAATTAGAATTGCTCTTAAGGATCTTGATAATGAGCAGATGGAGAACAATAAATTGAAAAATGAATTAAATCAAGATCGTGAACACATCATTTCATTGCAAGGAAATCTTTTAGTTGTCAAGGCTGAGAGAAGGGAACTTTGTGATCAATTGCAAAATCAGAGCAGTGATGAGGAAGATTTTATGGAGGATCGCTATCAGAAACTTACTCAAGAGAACATTATCTTGAAGAATGAGATGCAAGACCTAACTATGAGAATGTGCAAGGAGACTAAGGATGGAAACAAAAATGAAGAAAACCTATCTCAAGCATTAAAGGATAGATATGAGGAATGCAACAGATTGACTCATGAGAATGATATGCTGAAACTTGAGTTGACCCAATCCCAAAACAATGAACAGGAACTTGAAAGACATATTATAATCATGAGGGATTATTTGGTTATTGAAAATGAGTACAAGGACAAGTTCAAAGATAGCTCTGCTAGACTTGATGAACTGCTGAAGAATCAGAGAGATGCTAATGTCAAAAGAGGTCTTGGTTATGAAGAAGAAGAAAGCTCTGGTACTGCACAACAAGATACATCAACTGGACATAAGTAGAATCATGTCAACCAGAACCAGAAATCATAAGTAATACAACCTAATGCTCACAAATTCAATGGTAGATTCTTTATTTGCAATAAATATGGTCATATGACTAGTTAGTGCAGAAAGAGGAATAATCAGAACAATGCATCATTCACCGATCTTGGAAATGTAAGATGTCATGCATGTAGTAGATTTGAACATATGGCTAACCAGTGAAGATCCAAAGGAAATCAAGTAAATCAAGGAGTTAACAAGGCAGTACAAAAAAACAATATTGTCTGTTATGCATGCAACAAGATTGGGCACATTGCTAAATATTGCAGAAGTAAGAACCCACTAGCAACTAATGGAAATGTAGATGAGAAGGGAAAAGAAAAAGTGGAAGACATCAAGAAACAACATGAGATGAGATGGGTGAGAAGATCTGATACACCAATGATAGAACAACCTATAGAGTCATTAGGTCCTACACCGGCAATAGATTCAACTAGTAACTAAGGCACTTGGCCTTAGGGGTAGACAAATCATTGAAGATCATGCATATACCCCAGATTAGGTCTGTAGTTAGAAGATTCTGATTGTGGATGGATACTGAGGAGATATCAGTGGTTTACCAAAATCTACATGTAGATCATGTGAACCGGTCAAGCCTAACTGACAACATTTATTACAATGGAAAATTAGGGTTAACAGCGATAAAAGGAGAAGTTAAGCTATTTTCTTCGCACAATGATCAAGTATTCAAGCGAGCAAATTTCTAGAGCATTTTAGAGTTCAGGAGCGAATTGAGCAAGCACTTTCTTTTGAGAAATTTGATCTCCCGACATCATTTTTGAGGTATTTTCGTGTTTATAGAAACCCTAGCTTTCACGTTTGGATGCAATGGCTTCATCTTCATCCATCATTGATACTCCCTTGGTGGTTGAGATTAAGAACTGAACTCATCCCATTTTCAAGAAGCATCCATACAAATCCCTTTTGGACGAGCCATTAGGTGCATTTTCACAAGTTTATCATGGAGTTCTTTATACAGAGGATATTAGGGCATTCATCCATTGCAACATTGAAGAACTTGGTAGATATGAGTTGTCCAACATTTTTACCAAAAACCTAACTTCTCACAACCAGCCAAAACCAAAATTTACACATTTGTAGAGGAAGGGTTTCACGCAGTTTATGGATTTCCTGACTTTTGATGAGGTGGAATGGGTACACTATGTTTTGAACCATATTCATGAAGAATTCATCTGGTTGGACCAGTCGTAGAAGATATCTGAGGAATTTATCAAGAATATCACATGTCTTCACAAAATCGGAGGCATTCTCGGTACTAAATGTAAGTTGTCTCACACTGAAATGAATAAACTTACTGGCACAAGTTTTGATGGAAGGTCTATGAGGGTAGATGATGTCAGGGACATAGATGTTAAATTTGCAGAAATGGTTATTGGTTATAAAGTTTATCAGTCAAACCAGTTAAACTATGTAGCTGGCAACAAAATTTTGGTTTCTTATCAGATGGAAAATGAGGATGTCCATTATGATCTATGCAATGTAATGCTAAAGGAACTCATGACTAACATGTAGAAGATCAAGCAAGACAAAAAGAATACTTTCCAGTATGGCTCTTTCATCATTTGTTTAGTGTTTTACTTTTTGGGCACTATTCCTAGTTTTGGAAAGACTCGGTGGGCTTTTGAATGCCCGGTAGCAACCCAAATTGCTCAAATTTTGGATAGACAATGTGATAAGGATAAGAAATCCAATCTATGGGAATTTTTCAAAATATTTTAGGAGGAAATGAAGAATAGGTCCCAGATTCCTAAATCTATAGTTGAGAAATATAAGAACACAATTTTCTTTATGGTAGATAAAGATGAGTGTATGATGGAGGTTGTACAACCCAGACTATATGGATAATGCCTATGGGTTATAAGGTTGAGGAAGCTACTCTAGTTGCCTATGCACAACAACTTTTGCAGGCACTGATAAATGAAAAGGAAGAGAAATTTGGAACTGCTAAGGAGAAAGGACTTAAACTTCATCAAGAATAGGTAGCTCCAACAATCCAAAAGAAGATGACCCAACTAGCGGCAGAGACATTGATAAATGAAGGTGCTGATAGATCTAAGGTTGAGCAACACGTTAAAATTTTGGAAGAACAAAGGAAGAATGAGTTAAAACTAGAAGAGGAAAGAGGAAAGGGAAGCCTGGAAAGTAGCTTGGGCCACACCCAATGTAGTCCCAGTTACATCAGAAACATCCAAACAACTGGAAGCTGAGTTTGCCAGTCAGATACTGATAGAGCCACCCAAGAAGAAACCTAAGGCGACCCGACAATATATGATTGTTTCTTCTGAAACATAATAAGATATTGAGATTAAAGAGGTTCCCAAAGAGGAAGGCATTTTTGATAGAATGGTAAGGGAGAAGAAAGAAGAACAAAAGTCTGAACCTATCAAGGAGACTCCTTAGAGGCCAAAGATCACCATTGAACACAAGAGAAAATCCAAATCAGATGAGCAAGCTAAACCTGAATCTAAATGGAGAACTGGTAAGAAAAAGATGAATGCATAAGATTTGATTGAACATATTATAAATGATGGTAATTTACATAACATTTCTTCATTCTTTGAAAATTTTGAGGAGGACAATAAGAAAATAGAAGAGGTGATTCTTTTATATCTTGATTCATTTAACATAGCATTGATGGAATTAGAGAAAGTTTTGCCTAAGGAGTTATTTGATAGATTAGAGGTCAGAAAGCTACATGCTTAGTCTTTGGATAGATAGATTAAGGAGATCAAATTGGTCATTCTTTGTCCTTCATTAAATCCTCTGGAAATGGATGATTTAATCAATAAAACAAGATCATTAGAATTCAATCTCAAATTCAGATTTAACAGTCTCATGTTGGACAAACTTGAAGAAATTAGAAAGGAGACAATTGATATATGGGTGAGATTTATTTTGGGTCTTGGCTATGAGTTAAGTTCAAGTTTTGTACAATCACAGAATATTCAGTTACCTAAGGATATGAAATCGGCTAATAAACCATCTATAAATGTTGAGAAACCAACAAGCACTCAACCAGATACCACTCTACCAGTTACTAAGTCCCATTTTGCATAAGAGGATATCCCGACAGATAATGTATAGATAATAGAGGATACAAAGGCAGATGTAATTAAGGATAAAGGTACAGAGGATACTCAGGTTTTGGGTGAGGCACCAAGTGGTGAAGACACCGGTACACAAGAGCTAAAGGATACAAAGTTTATCTCTCTGGTTGATAAGGGTAAGGAGACTATGGTGGATCTCTCCCCCAGCTTGGAAATTGACACTTCTACTAGAGCTAAAAGGAATTTACCACAAATTTCCATCCGTTTTGACAAACCCTACCATATCATGTCACCGATAGAGAAGATTTTGGTAGCGGTAACTCTTCAAGCATAGGCTACTTAGGAATCAGCTCAAGCAAAGTCAAAGGATAGGAAACTGATTGAGCATAGTTTTGAATTTTTGAACCAATTAGTCACATAATTTCAAGCTCCATATGGTGCAAGCTCTTTGGGTAAATTAGAGGAAATCATTGATTTTATCTGCAAGCATTATGATTCTTTACTGAATATTTCACTAACAGAGGCTAAAGAAAGTTTTGTGGTGGCTCTAAAGATAAAATTTTTACAAATGATTGAGATGGACAAGGAGAAACTTCAGACTTGTTTGCAGTTCATTGATGTAGCTCTAGATGAAGGAGGTAATGTTTATAAGACTTGTCTAGATTTTGATAAGCTAACCGGATCCATAGACAAGCAACTATCTGACTATAGGGAAAACTTAATTCAAATTTCTAACTCCTACAACTCAATAGTCAATTTGACAAACTCTTTGGATGGTCCAATTTTGATGGTTATGGATCAAATTTTTGAATTAGAGAAGGACAGGGACAAAATAATAAGGAAAGAAAATGAGCTCTAGAATTTGATTGGTCCCCGACTTGATAATCTTCTATTTCATTAAAAAAAGGTGTATTTCTAACTTGCAGGAGGATCCCACTACTTCGGAAGAAATAGAATATTATGCCAGCATCTTGAATGGATTCATGTTCATTCTTGAATCTCTTAAGAATGGTTGGGATACTTACTTTTCATTTTTGAAGAATATGTATGCAGATATTTTGAAGTTTGTATAGAACCAGCTCATGTCTATAACTATACAAATTTCTTTGTGGGCACCCTGCTTTGTCATTGATGCCAAAGAGGGAAGAATAAATGAAAAATGTATATATTTCTTAGGGGGAGCATCAAATGTATATAGTAGACACATGTATAGAGATCAACAAATTCAGATTCAGTGGCAATTTTCATGGATGGTATCATTTTTCACACAAGTGTTGCCATCAATGCCAAAGGGGGAGATTGTTGGCAATTGACACTCATTCAGTAAGGTTAATGACATTATGGGTTGTCATTGATGGCAACTCATCATCTCAGGGTAAATGGTTTCATTGTTTGGTTAATCGACATTCATTGCACTTAACCGGTATTGGTATTCACATTGTTTTGCACTGACACCGGCACCAACACTGGCATTCACTTCATACCCGGCTAAGTCTTCATCCTAGTAACTTGGTATGATCCCGCTAACGTGTATATGGAACACGGTAATGGATGGGACTTGGCTAAGGAAATATTTTGATCCTAATTACTTCTTCATAAATTTTGGTGGTATCATTTGATGGCCGACATGGTCATTGGATATATGTTTGATTTTGATTATGTTTTGATAGACGACTTGTTTATATTTCTTGTTGAAGCTGATATGGTCAAGTTAGAAGGATATTTAAGAAGATCACTTCAGTGACAGATCATATGTTTTAGATGGAATGTGAGCTTGTGATTGTGAATATTTTAGTGAGTTTTGGTATGCATTTTGGTATGTGATTGGAAGCGACTGTGTGCAGTTTCACATGCATAGCTTAACTAGTAGCAGAACAAAGTATCAAAGAACCGCTATACAGAGAAAGTTATCATAGAATTCCCTGGAACTTATCCAACATGGTCAAATGCTATTTATAAGTTCATTTTTTAATTGTAAACACTTGTAAGTGTTTTGTAAGTCCGTGAGACTTCCTATATTTTGTGTTCGAGAAGTGAGCTCTAGGTGGTTGGTCTTTCTACATGTGCAGACCCTCTTATGTAATATTTGTATACCTTGATCAAGTATATAGATATTGTGGGTATCAGCCCCACCATGGTTTTTCCCTTTGCATGGTTTTCCATGTATAAATCTTGTTGTTATGATGTTTCCTTTCATTGTGTTATTTTGTGTATGCATTCTAATTTTGTTTATTGTCAATCGATTAATAAGGAATAAGTTCAAAACTAACTTTACTGGTAGAACACTGATTCACCCCCCCTCTCAGTGTTCTTGGATTCCAACAAATTGGTCATTGTGCTTCTAGATGTATGTATAAGGAAGATTATGCTAGAAGACCTAATGATGATAAAAAAAGGAAAGGAGAACTATAGAGGGAATAATAGAGAATTCAGAAGAGATGATAGAGACAAGCAGAACAAGAGTTTTTGTTCAACAAAGGCCTACTCATCTAAAGAAGAAAATGGCAGTGACTCAAATGAAGAATCATTGTTTCTAGCTATAAAAGACAAGAATGATGGACAATCCATAAGTTAAGAAGCTAAGGAATCTATATAGACTTCTCTAACTGCTATATTGGAACCAAAGGCATAGATCAATGACTTCGGGTGTTCAAATCAGATGACCAGTGGTAGAGACAATGTTATCAACTTTGAAAAATATGATGGTGGATCAGTTAAGTTGGATACAGAAGAAGCTACACCTATTTGTGGAAAAGGAAGTATCTCTTTTGATGGTAAGCATAAAACTGATATTTTTTCTTATTTTAAAGGTCTGAGACATAACCTATTGAGTGTGAGTCATGTGTAGCAAAGTTTATAAGGTTATATTTCAAGGATCTAGATGTGAAATAATAAAAGGATGCTCTGCAAGATTGGTTGTAGGAGGTACAAGGGCTAATGTCAATGTCTACTATGTAAAGGACAATAATGAAGGCAATTATTACTAGCACAAGTTTGTATTCAGACTAAGTATGTATCAATGACTATGAATATCCTTGCTATTTTAGTAATGACAAATGACTTCAAAGATAAAAGTTGGGTAGAGATGGTAGAAGAAGAATTGAATTTGATAGAGGAAAGTCAGATAGTGGAATCAATTCCTAACCTTGTAGACAAGAATATGGCAAACCACGAGTAGGATTTCATGAACAAGTAGAGTGAAGAAGGTAGAGAAGAAGTCATGAATAATTTTAGTCAAAATGTGTTCCCTTAGATTCAAAACAAGAAAGTTTTCAGGAGGTCTCATGCTCCTCCTTCTCAAATTAGGTACTCATCAACTTTCAATGGTAACTATTTTTAGCAACATGCTTGGACATAGAGATAGTGAATGTAAAAGAAGATCAAATCTCATCTATTTAAATGGTAGGAATGTTCAATCTTTCAATGTATATTGTTATACTTGTAGCAGTTTGGTTCATAATGTTATTGAGTGTAGAGATGTTATCAAAAGGAGTGGAAATATTAGAAGATATGGATGTGTCAAAACAAATGGAAATGTCTCTCAAGGTTCAATATGTTACAAGTGTAACAAACTTGGACACATTGCCAAATTTTCCAGAGGAAGAAATGGGAAGAATGATTTGGTAAAGAATATTGATGTCGATGAAGAAAAGGAGAAGATGCAAAACATATGGGTGAAGCAATCAAAAGAAAATGTGGAAGAAAAATGTGAGGATGGGTCTACACCCTCTAGTGGTGTCGATTCTTCTTCCAATAGCTACATAGTATTCACTATCTAAGGGGAAGACTAAAATGAAAATCTTACAACACCCCCTTCAGGATTGATGTTGAAGATGTTTTCAACATGGTAGATATTCTAGTGTCTACTTCATCATTTGTGATAATCTGTAAGTCCATGCAAGATGGATCACGCATATATATGGAGAAACTATTGATATTTAGGCTCTTGGAAGCTACTATGTTGGTTTAGTTTTAGAAGCTAACTCTAATGAAAGGTATAAGCAATGGTGCATCTGTCTAGGGGGGGTTGTCTAGGCTCTATATTTTCTTCCTAGATTCTTTTTTTTTGTTTTAAGAAGATAATAAGGATGAGGGGGGCTATTGTAATTTCCTATGATATTTTTAGGTTACATTCTAATGTGACGCATTCAAATTGAAGGTAGATCTATTCAAAGTTGTGTTTGTTTTCCTTGATGTCAACAGGGGAGAAAATTCAAAATAGTGCCCTCTATTCTTGATGTCAAAGAGGGAGATAAATAAATATTGGGAGAGAGATCAGTTGTATATTATTTTTGCTATTGGTAGTGTTTCCATCAATAACAAAGGGGAATATTGTTGAAAAAATGAGTTATCGTGTTCTATTGTCATTGTTGTCAACATGTCTTTTGTTGTCATTGATGTCAACCTATCCCATGTTATTGATATTGAAGTAAGGATTATGTAGTGGAAGTTCTAATATGAAGGAAGGAGTATTTATGTGTCTTGGTATTGATGCTTGTGTTGTTTTTGATGTTTAAGTAAGGATGGTGTAGTGGAAGTCTCAATATATAGGAAAGAGTATTTGCCTCAATATGTAGGAAATAGTATTTATGTGTTATGATATTGTTAAATTGTCTTGTGGAAATGTTGATGTATTTCTAGAAGGGTAGTAAAATATAAGTTTCAATATGTAGGAAATAATACATAATGCCTATAGTGTCCACCCTTGACTTGACTTGTTTTGACTAGAGTTGACTTTAAATTTATGCGTGATAGACATTATTGGGTATAGGTTATTTCATGATGTTGATACTATCGTTATTGATTGTGTGGTTTATTAGACATTATATACTTATTATGTGATTGATTATCAAAAGACTATATTGATCATGTGATTTGAGGAGCATAAGTATTGATGGATTTTACATGTTGTACTATAATCATGAATTATACTAATCATGCACTTGATGATGTTTTTATGTATTGACCATATTTAATGATTATCTATGATGAGTTGATATTATCGTGTGTTTGATTGTTGCCCGATTGTCTTCAGGATAGAGACAATGCCACATCACTCATTGCGAGCGGGATGTGTTGTTGCGATTCTCTAACCCTTGTCTGTTATAATAAATATATATGCATATATTGTATCGTTGTTTTATGGATGCGAGATTTGCAGGTACCAGACACTAACTCCACCTGGCTCCACAGTTTTGAGCATGTCTTTAAATCCCAATGGTATGTGGTTCAGAGTTGACATAGGTTCCCCTCACATACTCTAGGTCTAAGTTGTTCATAGTGAGTCGTCAGTGTCTTGGTGCAAGTTGTTAGGTCCCAGAGACAACTGAGAGGGGGGGGTGAATCAGTTGTCTAATAAATTCAAACCAAAACTATTTAACCAACTTAATGCTTAATACCAGTAAACCAGTTAAGTATGCCGGTAGATAGTGTTAATAGTAAATTGCTATACCGGTAAAGATTAATGCATGAAACATAAACACAAAGTCATCCACAACACATAACACAAATATTTGTACGTGGAAACCCTCTAAGGGGAAAAACCATGATGGGAAACCTTACCCACAATCATATGATACTACTGCAGATAGTAAGTGTACATAAATGGGGTTTGCACATGCAGAAAGGCCAACAACCGAGAGCTCACTGCTCAATCACAAAATGGGAGTCACATTGACTACAGTTGGATGGTTAAATCCAATAAGAATGTACTATACAAAATAGCATCTTCATATGTTGGATTCAGTACCGGTGTAATGCTGATATGCTTCTACAAAAACCTAGCTTCACCTTCAAATGATGTCTTCATGTATACCTCTTCTTAATCTCACATATACCTTCTCACAATTCTTCTTCGCTTTCCACATTCGATCTTACAAATAAGATCTTACATTTATACGATAACCTAAGACCAATTTTAGTAGGTCGGCTCTACAAGATATTACAATAAAAACATTTTACAAACAATATAATATCTGATGCAATAACTAATTAAACATGTCGTCTTAAAGCATTTACAACAATAATAAATCATCTCCATAGCATGCCATGCTGATCTGGAAAAGATAAACCTACCAGTGTAACCCTAGATAACCCTGGACCTATTTGCCGATAAAAGAAAATATGCAAATATGAATATACCAATGATTAATTCTTCAAAACAAAGTGTCCACACGATGTCTTTGACATTACCAAGTGTCTTCCATATCATTCCAAGTGTCGGTGATCATTATATCCTGCCGGTGAACCATATACATGTAACTGTGCAATAGTTACTTGTTTGCCGGTGAATGTTGTTGGATCTCCAAAGTGCTAATGGTTTAGTAGGTGTTGACATCAATGACAAAACCATACCAAAATACCAAAAATCTCCCCCTTTGGCATTGATGGCAACACAAGATGGAAAAACCATCAAAGTGTCAAAATAGAAATGCCAAATACCAAAAACCAACAATCTCCTTTAAACAACAATTTCTCCCCCTGGGAGCAACATGTGTTTATCCAAAGATTTATTTTCAATACCAATCTCTCCTCAAAAGATAATGTGTTTTTCCATAGATATCTCTCCCCCTTTGACATCAAATGCCAAAGTTATAAAAATCAAGTTCATATACAAAATACCAATCAATTCAATATACAAACTACTCCCCCTGAGAATTAGCTTCCTCATCAAAGTCCGGAGTAAAAGATTTGTCTTTCAATTCTGCCGGTTGATGATAATCATTAACTATCTAAGTCTCTACCTATGGTGGTATGACTCCAAGCTGATCTCTGAGATATTCAAAAGTCTCCTTAGGCAAAGGTTTTGTGAAAATATCTGCAAGCTGTTCTTTAGTATTCACATAAACCAATTTTATCTCATTTTCTTCAACTTTTTCCCTTAGAAAATTTAGTTTGATAGAAACATGTTTTTTTAAGAATGTAATACCAGATTCTTAGATATATCAATTGCTGCAGTGTTATCACAATATATAGTAATAGGTTCTTTGCATTTTACCTTTATGTCTTTCAACATTTGCTTAAGCCATAGGACCTGTGTACAGTTAGTTGCTGCTACAACATATTCTGATTCTGTTGTTGATAAAGATGTACAACTCTATTTCTTACTTAACCAAGAAACTAATCTCTTTCCAAGAAAGAATGCTCCTCCAGTGGTGCTTTTTCTATCATTCACATCTCTTGCCCAATTTTCATCTGTGTATGCACATAGATCAAAATTTTCATCTCTAGGATACCATAATCCAAGATTTGTTGTGCCTTTTAAGTACCGGAAAATCCTTTTTTACTAATGATTCATGATTTTCCCTAAGATTACTTTGAAATCTAGAAACAATACATACTACATTCATAATATCAGGCCTGATTTGTGTCAAATACAGTAAACCTCCTATCATAGATTTGTATCTAGTTGGATTAACAGGTGTAGATTCATCCCTTTGAGATAATTTGTCATTTGTAGTCATAGGTGTGCTTACCAATTTAGAGTTCTCCATCCCAAATTTCTTTAGTAATTCTTTCAAGTACTTGGATTGACTCAAAAATATACCTTTATCAGTCTGTGAAATCTGCAATCCTAAAAAGAATTTTATTTCTCCAATCATAGACATTTCAAATTCTTGCTGCATTTTAATAGAAAATTCCTTACATAATCCATCTTCTCCTCCAAAGATTATATCATCAACAAATACTTCTATAATCAAGATGTCATCATTAGTTATTTTGTAATATAAATTGTTATCTGCATTTCCTTTAGTAAAACCAATCTTTAAAAGATACTTATCCAACCTTGCATACCAAGCTCTTGGGGCTTGTTTTAATCCATACAAAGCTTTTCTTAACCTGCAAACCATATCATTTTCATCTGTCAAAGAAAATCCATTAGGTTGTTCAATATATACTTCCTCTTCAAGATCTCCATTCAAAAATGCACATTTAATATCCATTTGATAAACTTTGTAGTCCTTATGAGCTGCAAAAGCCAAGAATAATCCGATTGCCTCAATTCTAGCTACCGGTGCAAAGGTTTCATTGTAATCAACTCCTTCTTTCTGAGAATATCCCTTACACACTAGTCTTGCTTTATTTCTGACAACCTTACCATCTTCATTAAGTTTGTTTCTAAATACCCATTTGGTTCCAATTACATTTTTATCTTTAGGCCGGAGAACTAATGTCCAAGTATTATTTTTCTCAATTTGTCCTTATTCTTCTTCCATAGCTTTAATCCAAAATTTATCTTCACATGCCTCATTGATAGATGATGGTTCAATTTGAGAAATAAGACATACCTCTTCATTTGCCAATCTTCCTCTTGTCATAACTCCTTTAAATTTGTTTCCTATTATCTAATCTTTAGAATGATTCAATCTTACATACCGGGGTGTCTTCGTTTGTTATTGTTCTTCAATTACTGTGGAATCCTCTAATGGTACTGGGGTAACTGAATCTTCATTATGTACCAGTGGATTTAGTGTAGGTTCATTTGTCACAATTTCTATTGCCGGTTCAAAGTCTATATACCTTGAAGTTCCTCTGAATTGTTCATCAAACTTTACATTTGTACTCTCAATAATTTTCTGCAATCTCTTATTAAAACATCTATATGCCTTTCTCTTAGATGAATAACCAAGAAATATTCCTTCATCACTTCTAAGATCAAATTTGCCAATATAATCATCTCTTCTAATATAACATTTACTTCCAAAAATTCTGAAATACTTAAGAGTAGGAGTGTTACCAAACCATAGTTCATGAGGGGTCCTACCAATTTCACCTTTGATGTGAATTTTGTTGAATGTATAGACAACAGTGCTAACTACTTCTCTCCAATACACATGTGGTAGATTTGCTTCAGATAACATAGTTCTTGCTACATCCAAGATAGTTCTATTTTACCTTTCAACAACTCCATTCTGTTGTGGTGTCTGAGGTGCTGATAGCTGTCTTCTGATTCCATTCACTTCATAGAATGTATTAAAGTCCTTAGATGTGAATTCTCCTCCTTGATCTGATCTTAAACATTTGATTTTCTTACCAGTTTCATTTTCAACCATTTCTTTGAACAGTTTGAACTTTCCAAGTGCTTCTGATTTTTCTTTGAGAAAAGTAACCCAACACATTCTAGAATAATCATGAATAATTAGCATGAAATATCTATCACCTTGTAAGCTTTTAGTTCTAGCTAGACCACATAAATCAGTGTGAATCAAATCAAGAGTATTATTGGATTTTTCTAGAATATTTTTGAAACTATCTCTAATTTGTTTTCCAAATTGACATTCCTTAAAAATTGTATTCTGAGGTTTCACAATTTTAGGTAGATCTCTAACTGCCTTAGAAGTACTGATTTTTACCATGCAATCAAAGTTTACATGACATAGTCTCTTATGCCATAACCAACTTTCATCTATATGTGCAATCAAGCATGCCTTTTCATTGTTATTCAAATGAAAGATATTACCTCTAGTTTGATTACTGGTTGCAATTTCCAAACCAGTTCTATTCATGATTTTGCATTTTCCATTTTTAAATTGTAATTGAAATCCCTTCTCAACTAATTGACCAACACTTAAAAGATTATTCTTTAATCCTTCAACCTAGTAGACATTGTCAATGTTATGCTTACCATCAAGAGATATTGAACCCTTACCTTTGATTGAACAAGCTTTGTCATCTCCAAATCTTACTAAACCTCCATTATATTCTTGAAAGTTCAAGAATTTACCTGTGTCTCCTATCATATGATGTGAGCATCCCGAGTTAATGATCCATTCATCCTTTACTTCAACTTTAGTTGCTAGGGCTTGTTCTACCAGTTGAGTAGTAGGTGCTGGTTGATCTTCTATTATAGCAACAAAAACCCATCCATTGTCTGCTGGATCCTCATCAGAATCATCAGTCACACCTTCATCAGCAATGTAACAAGATTTGTCTTTGTTCTTCTTAAATCTGTATCTCTGATATTTAGGATTAGGCTTGTATGTTCTTCTAGCTTCTTCTCTTAGTCTAGCATGTCTATCAGGGCATCTCGAAGCCATATGACCAATCTTATTGCAGTTGAAACATTTAAAGGGTGCTTTACCTTCATACTTACTTTCAACTGGACCTTTTGGCATTTTCCTTGCAAATAGTGCTTCAAGTTCTTCAAGCTCTTCATTCTCCTTCCTAGTTTCTTCAAGTTCTCTTGCAAAAAAGGCTTTCCAGTCTAATTTGTCAAATGATGGAGCAGATGATGTTGATGCTTTAAAGGCCAAATCTATCTTTATAGTAGCAACAGGACCAAATTCCTCAATTTCAAAGGCTGAAAGTTTTCCAATCAATGTATCCCTAGTTACTGATGTATTAGGCATTGTTCTCAACTCATTTATAGTAGTAACCTTCATTTTATATGCCGGTGGCAATCCTCTTAAGATTTTTGAAACAATTTCATCCTCATTCAGGGTTCCTCCACAATATTTAATACCCAAAACAATTTCATTTACTCTTTCCATAAAAGCAGAAATTCTTTCATCTTCTTCCATTTTCAAATGTTCATACCTGACTTGGAAGCTTTCAAGTTTTGCAATCTTGACTATGGAATCTCATTCATTTAGTGTTTCCAAATGATCCCAAATAGCTTTAGCAGTAGACCTATCTGATAATCCCATGATTTGTTGATCTGATAATGCACTCAAAAGTGCTTCTCTTGCTTTGCAATCATTCTCCTCATCTTTAGCTAAGGTAGTTGGAGTAGTCCGACCAGCTACAACAGCAGTATAACCATTCTTTGTAACTTCCCAGATGTCTTTACCAATGCAATTCAGATGTGTCTCCATCCTGATCTTCCATATCCCATAGTTGGTTCCATCAAGTTTAGGACTGTCCTACCTGAAATAATTAGTAGACATTGGATCTCCTCAAGTTGTTAAACTTCTGTAAAAGAGGACTAAGCTCTGATACCAATTGTTAGGTCCTGGAGACAACTGAGAGGGGGGGTGGGGGGTGAATCAGTTGTCTAATAAATTCAAACCAAAATCATTTAACCAACTTAATGCTTAATACTGGTAACCCAGTTAAGTATGTCGGTAGATAGTGTTAACAGTAAATTGCTATACCGGTAAAGATTAATGCATGAAACATAAACATAAAGTCATCCACAACACATAACACAAATATTTGTATGTGGAAACCTTGTAAGGGGAAAAACCACGGTGTGAAACCTTACCCACAATCAGATGATACTACTGCAGATAGTAAGTGTACATAAATGGGGTCTGCACATGCAGAAAGGCCAACAACCTAGAGCTCACTGCTCAATCACAAAATGGGAGTCACACTGACTATAGTTGGATGGTTAAATCCAATAAGAATGTACTGTACAAAATAACATCTTCATATGCTGGATTCAGTACCGATGTAATGTTGATATGCTTCTACAAAAACCTAGTTTCACCTTCAAATGATGTCTTCGTGTATACCTCTTCTTAAGCTCGCATATACCTTCTCACAATTCTTCTTCGCATTCCACATTCGATCTTACAAATAAGATCTTACATTTATACCATAACCTAAGACCAATTTTAGTAGGTCAGCTCTACAAGATATTACAATAAAAATATTTTACAAACAATATAATATCTGATGCAATAACTGATTAAACATGTCAGCTTAAAGCATATACAACAATAATAAATCATCTCCATAGCGTGCCATGCTGGTCTGGAAAAGATAAACCTGCCGGTGTAACCCTAGATAACCCTGGACCTATTTGCTGGTAAAAGCAAATATGCAAATATGAATATACCAATGATTAATTCTTCGAAACAAAGTGTCCACATGATGTCTTTGACATTACCAAGTATCTTCCATATCATTCCAAGTGTCGGTGAACCATATACCAGTAACTATGCAATAGTTACTTGTTTGCCAGTGAATGTTGTTGGATCTCCAAAGCGCTAATGTTTTAGTAGGTGTTGACATCAATAACAAAACCATACCAAAATACCAACACAAGTTGCCATGTCAATTAGTAAGCTTGGTTTCTTCCGTGTTGTGAGTATGTTGGTATTGGATGGTTAATTCCATTATGTCGAGATTGATTATTTGATTATTGATGCGAGATTAATTAGTTAATAATATTTATTTTTATTATTTTTATTAGTAGCGATTTGACTATTTGGTTATCTAATGTTTAATTTAATTTATTGGATTCTTGCCTCTTTGGTTATTTAATTATTTGATATTTAAATATTTTTTATTTTAATGATGATTTAATATTTATTGTTTAGCTTATGTTGTGGTTTTATATTTATTTGTGATTTGACCTTTTATTGGTATTTAATTATTTATTTATTTATTTAATTGCCTATGGTTTAATATTTATTTGATATTTAATGTTTATTTGGTTCTTTAATTCATTTATGAGCCTTTGGTTTATTTAATTTAATTTCCCCATTTGATTTATTTAATTGTGGCTCATGTTTTATTTATTAGTTGACTTTTATATTAAGTGGGTTGTATAAATCCACTTTATAATAAAATAATAAAACTTTCCCACCCAATTGTAAAAGCATGATTTATATTTATCTTACCTACCCTCTTCTCTTATTGGTTGAATTTGAAAAGGGAGGTAAAATTATATTATATGGTGCGGTTGGTAAAATATATTATAAATTGGAATATTTTGATTGGCTATTGTGGAGGCTAGGGTTTTTGGTTATTGTTTGCATTTTTATTTTCATTCCCATGATGTGTTTCTAGCTGACTTCTTCTTTGCAAAAATATTTTCTGCAAGATTTTCCTTTGTTTTTGGCTTGGATTGTTGTTGGAGCTTGTTGGTTTGGCTTTTGGATTTGGGGAGCCCTTCTTTAGCTTCTTCCATCACACGGGTTGCAGGTTGGAGATGTATTCCTCTTTTTGTATTTTGTATTACAGTTTTCCTGTATGCTCCATGTCTGCAGATTTAATGTGCGAGCTTTGGAAAATATATCTATGGTTTGTATAGTGTGGAAGGAAATATGTGAATGCATAAATTTGTTCCAAGGCTTTATTCTATAGTTTGTGGAAAATATTTATATTCTGGATTTTATCTGGTGTCTTTCTGAGTCTGTGTCGTGAATGGAGTTTTGATTGAATGTTGGCTTTTAAGTGTCCATTATTTATTTCATTTATGCCCTTTAAATCTATTGTTCTGGGTGACTCTATGTATATGTTTTTCGAAGCTTAATATTTTAAGTTTGATTTTTAATCTCTACCGAAAGTTCTATGTTTTTCCTTCTGTTTTATGCAAAAGTGTTGATTCTGCATTTGTGATGTCCTTTCATGCATTTGCACTGTCTATTGTTTCATTTGCGTTGTCCTTCAATATATTTGTGTTGTCCTTTTATGCATTTGCATTGTCATTTTATGCATTTGCGTTGTCTTTTGTTGTATTTGCATTGTCCTTCAGTATATTTGTACTTTCTTCTGTGCAAAAGCGATGTCTTTAACTACACAGGTGCTAAACTATTAAACACAGGCACTAACCTATAATGCAAAAGCGCTAAACTTCAATGCAAAAGCGTTGTTCTGCCTGTCTTGGTGTTTTTCACTGTTTTCTCAGTCAGATTTGGATTCTCGAGTTTGGTTTCATTCTAGAGGCTTTTTGGGATTTTTGCAGACATTTTCTAGCTACTGCTATTTCTCAGTTTGATGCGATTTTATGTTTTATATGCTGAAACATTCTTGACTTATTTATTGTTAAAGATTTGAGTCTTTTCTTATATTGAGATGTTGAAATGGAAAAATGGTATTATTATGGAGAAAACAAGATGTTATTGCTGTGGAGACAACATGATAGTATTGTTGTAGAGACAACAAGATGATATTGCTATGAAGACAACAGAATTTGATATGTTTTATTGATGGAATACTTCTTATTTGATATAGATTTCCGCATTGAGGCTCATTTTGCGTTATAATGGATTTAAGCCGTTTGTGCTCTTTTGCTATGGTTTCTCTTGTATGTTTTATGTGTTGTTGGGCTACATGATGAAGTTATGGATCTCTTCTTGGAATTTGAATTGGAGCCTCTTTTCTATTGTTGTCTTTTGGAGCATGGTAGGGGGAGTGGGATTTCATGTGATGTCCGGAGTCATGAGAGATAGGCTTGCATGAGGATTCCTAGTAAGGATGCATGAAGTCTAGACTGCCAGGGCACATGGGGGTTTTCCTTTATTTTAAACAAGTGATAACATTAATAATGAATTAATTGGAATGGGTAATTAGATCTCATTTAAACAAGATAATTAATAGTTTGAGCCTCATGGTTGATTCCTAGGGAGGATGTTTTAGGATAAGCATGAGAAGGCCGTGAAGACGGTAAGTCAAATCTCCCTTGATTCTCTCATGGGTAGAAATGGCTCCACATGTCTATCAGGGTTATACCGTGAAGAGTTGTGTTTGGCAATATTATGGTGAAGGATAGCATGTGATGAAACTTCGCTCCTACATGTGTCCTTTGCTTGAGATGTATTGATGTCTTCTTGATTTGTGTGCGTTTGAGAGTTTTCTATTTGTGCTATCTTGTGATGGTTCTTGCTTGAATGTCCTTGTCTTTTTTAGTCTCTTTGGTTTTAAGTGTCAGCCTAGATGTAGAGTGTGTGTTGGGAGCTTGTGTCATATCCTAGCACGGGGGTGGTTCCTTTGGTTCCACATGGTCGGGTGGTTGGTGCTTTTAAACCATTGGGATGTTCCTATCTTTGGATTCTTCTTGCATGGATGAGGATGCTTCTTCGAATAGTTCATGGATAATAATTGCAGCAAGAATGTAAATGATGGTGTGATTTATGTATTGAAATTCTTATGTAATGGTTGTAAAAGAAATCATGCTTATGAGAAATGATTATGTTGTTCTAGTTATAGTGATAGCTTTTGGTTATGGTATATGATTGTAATGATGAACCTTGAAGTTGTATCGTAATGTATTTATATTAAATGAAATGGATGCACAAGATGTGAATAAGTATTATGGCCTAGAATTAAATGATGCAATTTGTATTCTTGATGAGCCATGTTAAAAGGATATGGTGTAAATGTTATGATGCCTTTAACTAATTCTTTGAGTAGAAGAAATGTTATGTCTTGGTAGGATGTAAGAGTATGAGAAATATTGGAAGATATATTAGGACATGTTTATGAGTTGTGATTAAAGAATTCAAAATTATAGTATCATACTTCATAGACTGTGATCTAATGATTGAATCAAAATCTTATAATGCTTGGAATGTAACTGAATGTTCCTTATGAAAATATTGTATGGATGAGTTTAACGAATATTAATGAAAATTACTAGTAAGTGTATGGGTAGACAGTAAAATGAATGCTTGAATTTTAGGAAAGGATTAGAATGTATTAGGTGTTATGGTTTAAGATTATATCTCCATTTGGTGGATGTTATTAGTTGTTATGGAATTAGGATATTGTATCTTAGTTTGTGTTGAGATGAATTCGTGTAGTTACTTAATTTGTAATAAGATGACTATTGGTTAATTGATATAGTGTTTAACTGAGCTATGGGTTAAATGTTTAGGAAGACTCTGTGATTATTGCCTTATGTACTTTAGGAATCACGAGGAAGTAATAGGAATGCTAGGAGCATAGAATCATAGATGATTATGTGGAAGTTAATCGTAGATGGAAATTATGTTAATGCAATGTAAGGGATTAATCATTGTATGTGAATGGTGATATTTATAGTCGAAAGTTGGTTAATGGTAATATGAACATTTGGACTTGGTGTATAAAATGAACTTAAGAAAAATAGAAATATCTATGCATTGAAAGATAGAATCTCATATTAAATGAAAGATTAAGAAGGTTGCATATCGTGAGTGTTAGGTATTGACTATGTTGCACCTATGCTTGTAAAATGATTAAGACTATGAGGTATTGATCTGCAAGAAAGTAAATGCTTATTGCTTATATAGGTAGATTAAGTAATGGCATTGAGATACCCTAGGGAGTTACTAGTAATGATTCATTGTATTCCTCTTGTGTAACTATTTGTTTAGCTTGAGTGAATTATTCTATGTTCATAACACTTAAATGTTGTTTGTGTGCTCGCTGCATTGCTTAAGTGATGTTATGTGTTATATTGTAAAAAAAATAAAATAAAATTAGTATGTATTTAGCTATATTTCTCTGGGGTATTTTGGCAGGCATTACAATGCCCCATAGGAAGAATGCCTTACATTCCTCCAGTATGTTAAGATTATTTGTTATGGCTGTAAATATAATGTATATGTTCTTTGTATATTGTAGTATCAAATTTGTAGATCCTCTATTGTTCAATTGACCAAGTTGGCTGGTGTTGTTTCAGACAGTAAAGTTGTCTGTCAGAACAAGTCTAGAGAATGCTTGGTGGCTTTCAAATATGTGGATTCATGTGCTGCGGTTTGGAGGTTTTGTTCATATTGTTCATATAGTGCTCCAATTCAGCTAGGCTAGTTTTCGACTGACTATGATATCGTATCCTACTTGGATCATATTATTTTGGTTCAATAATTTTGTGGAGGATGATTATTGTTATTTTTTTGGATCTCATCATGATGTGTGTAGATTCATATTATGTAATTTTCTTTGGAGATTTTTTTGGTCGACTAACTAATGTGCTTTAATACTTATGTACATGTTTCATTTATTGCTGACCTTGGAGGATGTGTTAGCATGTGCGCTTCATTATAATCATTTATAAATAATGTATTGTGATCTCTTTAGGTCCTCTCTATCTCTTGGAGTGGACCAAAATAAATATCTTAGGTCTGGGTGGTCGAATTTATGTAATATTATTTTTCTATTTGTGGTTGACCTAGTTATAGGTTTTTATGATTAAGTGTATATAAAGGAGTGTAGATGTATGAATGATTATGTAGGATATGAGTGAATTGATGTGAATCTTGTGTGGGTGATTTCCAAGTAGATTTGGTATTGAAGATGTGCAAAAGACTATTGTGAAGAGCTTTAATGATGATATCTTTTGCATGATAGTGTTCAAAGATTATGTTTGAAATAAGATTATTTTACCATGATATTGATTGCTTGACACCTTGGTTGAAGGATGATTTCATGATCAAGATATCTAGTTCAATTATATTCAACTATTTCTTTCTATGTCAGAAGAGAGTAAGTCTCTCAGTAGATTTTTGTATCTTTCCCTAAAATAGTGTGTTTCAGCTTTGCAAATCATTTGTATATTTCCCTAAGGTTATGCACCTTAGTTTTGCAAGTCCTCTCAAGAGTAGTGGGTTCCAAAGGAAACATTGTAACATATTATATTTATATTGTGTCTAATTATCACTATGGATTTTCCCTACTTGGGTTTTCCACCTAAATATGGTGTTCATGTGTTTGTTGTGGGTATTATTTCATGATTCATTTATGTTGTAAGTATTTGCTTGTGGTTAAATTTTGAAGATAAAAAATTAAGTACTTTTGAGGTTTGGACTAATTCATCCCCCACTCCCAATCATGTGATGTGTCCAACACCACCTTCATCACCAACGAGATATCCTTTAGGCAACAATGTACATAACCCCAAGATAAAGAGGTGTAACTCTTATAAGCAAGGAAAACATAGTTGTAAAATAGATATCTTGCAACAAGTGTAAAGGGATCCTTTTGAGGGATGCATGGAGGAAGATATATTTATCTAAAGATATTCACCTTAGAAAATAGAAGGGATATTTGATAAGTATAACAACTTTGAAAATGAGAAGAATACTAAGAATACAAATCTTCTCCCTTTGTTAGGAAAAAATTGGATTCTTAGTAAATTATTGTGTATATTCACTAGGGGAAGAGAATTCATAAGAAGATCCACCAACGCAAACAAAGAACAAGTCAAACCAAGGGACATTTATGTACTTTCATGAAGGATCACTCTATATAAGTAAGGACCTCAAGTTATAAAAAAATACAACTCAAAGGAAAAAGAAATTTTTGAAAAAGAGAGATTGAAATATTATTCTTGCCCCCAAGCATGGAGACAAGTAAGAATGACTATTATGTTGCTATCCAACTATGAATGGAAATTAAGTTGTATCATCGCACATGAAAAACAACCCCTAATAAAGGTAAACTACCAATGGCATAGGGTAAGGAGAAACATAATAAGGTATAGGGAGTGCTAAGACACTACTTCCAAATTTGGATTGAGAAAGAGCATGAGATCAATCGTGAGAGTAATACAAGATCTATCATATTGATCTTGAACAAATTCCTTAAAAGCTTTACAATTTCCAAGGTAATGAGAATAGCTATGATTAAAGAGAATACACATCACCATCTTTGCTCTTATAATTATTGATATATTTTATGAAGGGAAAAGTAACATTCTTATCATATTTCAACCTCCAAAATATTTTGGTAGCTATTTTTTCCTTAGTTTTTTAGCATCCTAAATTGTACTCCATTTCAATATGGTCCAGTTTTTGGCCTCCTCTTAGCGTTCATGTCCTAAAGCTAGACTAGGACCTAATTCTACTCATACCATTCAATTATAGCATCTTGTCCACTTTTCACATCACATGGCCCCTTGATTTTGACCCTAAAATGGGGTAGGACCAAGTCGTGCCATCATGGTCCTCATTGGGACTAGGGCATGGTGCCTTGGTCCTCTCAAATAGGACCTTAATTTGGCCCCTCTCAATAGTCACAATTAGTTAGCAAGAATGTGATCTCCATGTTGGCCTATGTCAAAAAATTAAGTTTTTTTTCAATGAGTAAGTATATATGGAGGTCCATACCTCTCATTTGATCATATAGGAGGATAATAAGAGAATCATAAGGTGCCCATTCAAGTAATCTATCATTCAAGCATCGAAGCATTCATCATCAAGCATTACTAGCTATATTCAAGGCTGCATATTTTTCATTTATCCATTATGGAGCAACATTACATCATTCATATGTGAGCATGTGTGTGTGATTAGGGTTTTGTCATGTTCATGCCATTTCATACAAAATATGTAGTTACATTCAAGAAGCAAAGCATCATTATCAATCATTGCAGATTTGAGGTATATTTGTCCATCATTTATTTTAGTATTTGCAACATTTCATTCAAGGTTAATTCCTAAACTGGGTTTTGAGTTAGGAAAAGCCCTATTCCCAACCTATTTCCCCTTCTTTTTGTGTGTAGGAAATAGGTACGAAGTTGTGATCTTCCAGATAAGCATTATTTATAGTGACAAATTGATCCCCCATTGGAGTGTGAGAAGTTCAAAGGACCAAGTCGTGGGTGACATGGTCTCGACATTTTAGGAGCTCTTTTGGGAAATAGGTCTAAACCTTCTTACATTGCTAAAGTCCGAGTTCGTGCCTCAATCCAATGACTGTAGCTTACTGTTTCTACATTTTTACCTTCATTTTCATCACTTTTACCCTAATTTTAGCAATTCAACTCACAAAAGATGTTTATCTATCAAAACCCCCAATCCAATCAGAATTTAGTCCTAATCCTTGTTGGTTTGTGACTAGATCTATTGGATCGGAACCCTCTTTTGAATGTAATGGTCTTTAAGCAAAATTAGTGGTTTTACTATATCCAATGGTGAAGAACCTAATTTTCACCATTACATTTTGGTGAACCCGACTCCTTACACCTTTATCTCTGATTTATGTTCTTAGATCTAAGTTTTTATGCATTTCAAATTCAAATTTATATTTACAAGTTTAATTTCCAATTGAATTTCAAAATTTAGAGGTTAAATTCACAAAAACCCTAATTTTTAATTCTAAAATTGAGCTTGTGAGTTGTCTAATTTGGATTAATTGTTTCAAATATGATTTGTAAACATTTAAAATTTTAATTTTGCATTCATAGATCTTATTTTAATCGAATTACATAAATTTAGAGGTTTAATTCACAAAATCTCTAATTTATTAATTTGATTTTTGGATTGCATAGTTTTTCAAATCCATTTTCAGATCCAATCTTTATGATATGTTATGCTATGATTTAGAGGTATTTATCTTTCAATTTCAAAAATCAAATTGCTTAATTAATTGGTTAATCAATCACTTTTACAAAATTTTGCATTGTTTAATCATAATTTTTAAATTTGAAATTCAAAATTTTGATCCTTTATTCAATTTTCCATGCATGTATTGAGAAAATTTCTTGAATATGGAGTTTTTATCTTATTTTTCTAGTTCAATTTCAAGTTACATTAAAGATGTTCATGATGTTCCCTTTCATGCATATGATGATAATTCAGTTCTCCCTTTCATTCATAACTATGATCTACCCTCCTAAAATTAATCTCATTAATGAGGACACATTGGTTTAGAAAGAGAATATGGACACTTCTTTCACAGATCTCCCTCCTAGGGATGAATCTTTGGATAATTGTGTTCCTTCTTCTCCTAAAAAGTACATCCCACATAGGGATTATTTGGTTCAAGAGGATGATATTGTGGCTACTTTTCCTAGTGATTGCATACCATATTTTCATGATTTCCCCCTAGAAATGAAGCATTAATGACATATGATAGTCCCTTTCCTAATGTTGGTCTTAATCACAAAGATACCTTAGAGAAAGAGGATGATCCTATTTCCCATCATTATAATGTTTCCAATGCTTTCTCATAAAAATGAAGAACCTAACAAAGATCAAGTCGGTGCCATTCATATCATTGAGAACCCTAAGGTTTTCATCTACCTTGATCAAGATATATCTCTACCTTGACAAAAACCAAAGATTGTTCTCGATTATCATGTAGTGCCTTACACATATAATAATGAATTTTTTTCTTTGGAAACTGATGAAAACATATGAATTGAAGCACAATATGCTTTGTTAGTTCCACTATCCTCTCTCCAATTCAAACAAATACACCATTTCCTAATAAAGAAGTTCCTAAAGAAGAACTCCTAGAGGATGATTGGGGGTCATTAGATTTCACACCTTCTTTTTGTAGAAAATCTAAGATGACTAAATTTGATAGTACTCAATTTTTTTATCCTAACACATGTCTAGAAATTGATTGGACCTCTTTAAACTTCAATCCAATTACGCCTAAGAGAAAATCCTCTCTTGATCCTACACATGGATACAATGGACAAGTTTTAGGGTGTGCGCAACAAAGTCCTGAAAGTCATGAGAAATCACACTTTTCTAATGAAAAGATAGGTCTCCAACCTCTTCCTTTTTCAACATCCCCTCCTTCATTGTCTAGTGAATTAACATTTCCTCATTCCAATATGGTATTACAACAAGGTAATTTTTTGTCTGATCTTCTTCATGCCAACTTGATCTCTCTTCTTCAGCCTAAAAGAAGAAGAAAATGTAGACAACATCTTGAAAATTCCTTTTTGCAAGTATCATCAAATTCATAGTCATTCTACTAACAAGTGTCAAGCTTTGAAAACAAAAATATAGCACTATATCGATTTAGGAATCATAAAAGTAACATGTGACAATGAATGACATATTTCTCATAATCATTTCAAATAACATTCGAGTTCCTATTGTGTTGCTCCTCACTATGTGATATTGTTGGCCTACCTATTAGGAGCTCATTGTCATTCATGGTGGTACAATTATAGGTGCAATCATACTTAGTGAGAAACATAATAGCCTATTTATTCTTGTCTCTATGCTTGGGGGCAAGAATATTATCTTTCCTCTTTCTAAGGTTTTACTATTTCCTTTATAGATTGTGTTTTTCATAACTTGATGTCCTTTATTGCATGGAATTATCCTTCATGCAAATACATGTGTATTCCTTGGTTGGGACCTATTATTTTTTTTAAATATCATGTCTCTTATGAATAATCTCTCCTTACAAAATGTGTGATCCTTCATCCTAATCCTTCATTTTCTTCTTGTTTAGGGGCAAGGATGGCTTCTCTCTCTCTCTCTCTCTCTCTCTCTCTCTCTCTCTCTCTCTCTCTCTCTCTCTCTCTCCTTTTTAAGATTGCCTCTTCTTTTGAGTTGCATTTTTCATAACGTGATGTCCTTTATTGCATAGAATTATCCTTCATACAAGTACATGTGTGTCCCTTGGTTAGGATCTATTCGTAGTTTGAAATGGTATGTCTCTTATGAATAATATCTCTTTGGAAGTTGTGTGGTTCTTCTCATTGTCCTTACGCTCAGGGGGCAATGATTTCTCTCTCCCTTCCTCTTTCTAAATATCTACTTTTCCTTTGTTGAGCGATGTTTTTTTATGATTTGATGTCATTCCTTGTTTGATTTTTTTGTTTTCTCAAGGATTCTCTCTTATGCAAGAGGTGTAAGTCCTTGGATACAACCTCTTCCTCACTTGACAATATATATTTATTATAAACTTACCCCTCACGTTGGGTCAAAAGTGTGTCATCCCATTGGTTCCCAAATCAATAGATTGGAAAACCCTAAGTCTGTCCTAGGTTCTATGATCAGCTTTGCCAATTGACTTGGCCAACAAACAAGATTCTCCTAAAGGGAGATATCTTGTACTCTTTAGGCCTTGAAAAACCTTGGTGGGTGTACCTTAACAATAGCATATTTACAACTTTGTTAGAATCTTTGTTTTAAATTCACTTGGTATAGCACATATACCTAAAGTGAATGCTTGATGCCTTTCTATTTCCTACTCCTATTTTATCTTCTTAAAAAACAAAAATTAAACTTCCGAATGAAAATTATTATGTATAATATTGACCAATGCCTCTTCCAAGGTTACAGAGTTATCCAATCTAGTTTCTAATTTATTTTCATGTTACTCATCATTAAAGTGTTTATATCTTAATAAACATGAAAGACTATGGTATTTAATTATTCTACTTGTTAATCCAACTACTTTCTTGCAACTATTGCAATTTAATCAAATGGAATTTTAATTCTACCTAACAAAACCAATTCAATTAAATCACATAAAATAGTAACAACTGCTTCAACAAATTAGAGTTATCCTTGATACTTTGATTCAAACATGTAAGAAAGAAAAGAAATTGGAGACTATCATATAATACTTTGTCTTTGATAATCGATCAACAAATAACTGAGCCCCTAAACTTTGGATTTTTTATATTATATTTCGCCACTGTAATGAGGTATTAAATTTCTTTTGAATATTCCTATTCTCCTTATATTTTCTATATTATATCTCCCCTTTTTCCCTGTCTTGATTTCTCCCTTAGATACAAAATGGGGCAAAGTAACAAGCTTCAGACCATTACAATGCACCTTTTCACAACTAATTTACATAATTTAGAAAAGATTTTAAATAAAAACATTTGAAATATTTGCTTAGACAAATGTAACAACATGAAAGAAATGAAACATAATGTTAAACACAATTGGTGAATGCAAGTAAGACCATTATCATGATTGTATGAGTAGCAACTCATTACCCTTGGGTCTAGCAAGGTCCTACTTTCAATTGGGCATCCTTCATATTCATTGACTAGCTCTCTATGCTTTTAATCTTCTACAACCTTTAGGTACGTGGTTTCCTATTGATAGATATCAGAATCAATTGGCCATTTATAACTCTCCACAAGAAGAACCTCTATGAGGTTGTCCTTCCACCTCTTATTTGTCATGGCTTGGACCTCACTGATAAACTTTGAATATCCAATGTCCATAGTTATGGTTATTGATGAGCCTAAATAATGGCTCTATTTTGATAGATTTTTAATATAATACTCCTACCTAGGTCTTATGGTTAGATGGCATTTGGATTATAATATTCTCCTAATTTGATACCTTTTAAGTGTTTTTGAAACTAGTTTAACTCATACCTAAGGATGTCATATAATGGTTTCAAATGGTCTATCTATGCAAATATCTAAAATCAATTATAAATATGGTTTACATTATATCATGTTAGCCTTAGTATATACACATGTTTATTGTGCACAATAATATCATGATGCAGGGTTAGCAAAGGTGAAGTAAAGACAAATGGTAGTTCAAAAGAGCATAAAGTATATAACCGCAATGTAGACCCAGTCAAAGAAATGCAGTAATGATTGAAACCACTTGACTGGTTCTTTAGTAGATTGATTTATGAAACATTTATAACTATTCCTAGTGGAGCTTAGATCTAGGAGGCCAGTCATGCTATATTTTCTTAGCTGCAGGATAGATGTTGTTCTATTGTCCTACGCTAACTTCTTCTCTTGTTAATAAATCATGTTCGCGTATTCTATAGGAATGTGGTCGATCAGTTAGAAGTTTGTTATAGGTTTTCCTATAAATAAAGGGATATCTCTCCTCTCGGGGATAGCAAAGACTGACCATAGTATTTTGTAATACACAGTCTTCTGGTATTGTTTATGTATTTTCCAGTCAAGATGAAATAAAGAGATCAATGCGATTTTGAATAATTAGATAATTGTAATCTGAAGTTCTGGAGATACTCACTCAAAGGGGCCCACTTGGTGAGTAATCCTTTGTATGTTTCAATTAATTTCATACTTCTGTAGCAGTTGTTTCTGCAGTTGTTTGTTCCTACAGCCATAGGAAATAGTTCCTGTGTCTATTCCTATAGCCACAACAGCAGAGTAGTTCCTGCTACCTGCCAGAACTTTATCATTTAACAGTAGTTGTTTAAAGTAATTTCCAGTTGTAATATTAAGTATTATTTCATTTGAGATTCTGTGTTTACTTTAAGAAGAATTTCCTTTCCTGCAGTAATATAGAATGGTTGCAATATGAACTTGGTGCACATATAGTGCTGGCCCATTTCAAGTTTACATCCCTAGTTGATTACTAAATGAGCCTTTGCCATAGGGAAAGTTAGCTATTTAAGGATATTCAATCTCTGAATTTTGTTTTATTACCTAGTTACCATTCCAATTGTGAGGACCAACATTTTTGGCGTTGTTGTCGGGGATGCTGCCAAGCTAAGGACCTGTTGTAAACCATTAGTTTTTTAAGTTTTCTCAATTAGTTTTTTTTGAATTTTCTTTATTAATCTACATGTATAGGAGGAGAAGAGATACACTAGGAAGATTTCTTCACTCACATTCCACTCAAGATATAAGATTAGATCAAGCACCTGAAGTAAACCCATTTGTAGAAACTTATGTGCTAAATAGAAGTGTCTTCAATTTGTCAGAAGGAGACCTAGACTTTCTGAAAGAACCCCTCTGAATAATTTTTTTTACCTCTAGTCATTTATCAGGGACCAATGGCACCAAATCCTCCACCTCCACCTATCAATCCAACATTTGAGTTTCCCATTCCGGACCTACATGATAATGCAAATTTAATAACCATACCAGCCTCTTCACTTCCAAAATTTCATGGATTGGTAACAAAGGATCCAGACACTTTTCTATTTGAATTTGATATCCTTTGCAGAAGTTATGATTATACCACTGATGCTCATAAACTCAAGTTATTCCCTACTACTTTGAAAGAAGCTTCCTTGAGATGGTTTATGAGTTTAGGAAGAAATGTAATCACTACCTAGGAGGAGATGAAGACAAAATTATTGGATAAGTATAAAGACTATTGCAAGGGAATGGACTGACATGGTGATGATATCTTCAGAATGACACAAAAAGAAGATGAAAGCCTAGAAGACTATTTGGAAAGATTTTTATTTAGTGTCAGCAAATCCAAACATAGTAATCTAAGTGAAGACTCTATGAAGTTGATTTTTCTAAGGGGCATCAATGATGATTGTGTTGACTCCTTAGATCTAAATGGAGGAGGAGATATTACTCAAGTTCAATGGGATGATATCAAACAAATCTATCAGAAGTATTCAAGAGATGCAACAAAAAGGGGAACACATTATCGGCCTGGTTCTTTGGTTGCAAAGTCATCTTCAATAGTCTCAAGAATGGAAATAACTCATCTGTTGAAGAATTTTAAAGAACATATAATTAATAATATGGCTACCCAATTGGATACACCACAAGCAAAGAAAAAGCATGAGGAGGCAGAGGCTATGCTTGCTGAATTTTATCCTCATTGTCGACAAAAGAAAAAGAACTATAGATGCAAACTATTAGCTAAAATTGATAGCCAGCAGAGTTCCCCAGATTTCAAGTTTGTTTATGGAAATGATGAATAACTCTTTTATGCTGCACAACGAAGTCCTTGGCCTCCAAGACAAGGTATGCCACAAGATCCATTGTCATTTTTAATCCTTATATGAACTTCAATGCAGAAAACAATCAGTGGCAAACTCCATATTCCTAAAATTTTGGAAATTATACTCCTCAGTCTTGGAATAACTTTCAAAACCCTTGGCCTAATTACCAGAATTCCTCATCTCAATGGCAGCAGCCATAGGGGAATTGGTCTCCCCCTCAAGGTAACTAGAAATAGTCACCACAATGGAGGGGAGGACAACAATGGACAAACCAGTCATCAGGTTTCCTGCAGCCACAATAACAGTCCCAACAAACAACTTTAATGCCACCAACTTCTAATGCTACTCCATCCAATCCAACCCAACTGCTAACTCAGCCTATGCCAAATCCAAATAATAAACCACAACAATAACAACAAGTCTTTTCAACGAAACCTAATAACTATCCTGCATACTCTTTAAATATAAGTGATATTCATTTGCGGTCAGGGACAACATTGCCTACTCCATTTCCTCCAGTCATAATAGAGTTACCAACAGAAGAGACTACTCAGGAAACCATACCTAATATTTTTGGAAACCCTAAGTAGGTTCAGCAGTCTGAAACTTCAGATATACCTATAAGAACTCCCTCATTTCCTCAAAGATTGCAGGTAGAAGTATCTAGGCAAAAAGATGATATATCTTTTGCTCTTATTGATCAACTAAAATATATATGTGTCAAAATCCCACTGTTTCAAGCTATTAAAGACATTCCCATATATGGAAAAGCTATTAAAGAGGCATGTCTAAAGAAACCTGGGAGGAAGAAAAAAGACCCAAAAATAGTGCATATAGTAGGACAATTGGTTGATATTATATTAGGAAAAATTGTTGTCCCTAAATATTCTGACCTACGTAGCCCTATTGTCAAGGTAGTTATTAATGGAACTCAAATAAAAAATGCCTTGATAGACTTAGGAGCATCAATAAATGTGATGACTAAGGATGTCATGCAGCAACTCAGTATTACCAATCTCAGATCAACTCCAATGTTCCTGCAGCTTGCTGATAGCTCTATTGTTTGACCTGAAGGAATGGTTGAAGATATTGTTGTCACATTAGATTCTTGAGAATATCCTGTTAATTTCATAATCCTCTCTCCCAAGGAAACATTAGGTGGATATCCAATTATTTTGGAAAGACCATGGCTGGCAACAACTAATGCATATATAGGTTGGAGGTCAAGAGATATGACAATTTCAGATGGTATTACTACCAAAACACTTGCACTCTATTCTCCAGCACAACCACAACTTGATCAAGAACGAGCACTATGGCCAAACATAGGAGAAGAAGCAGAGGAAATTAATTATGTTCAATAACTACTGATGTTATCAAGGGTACCATTCATAGCACTTCAAGAGGATGATACAATACTCTCTAACATCATAAAAAATCATTATGGAGCAACTCAACTATCATTTGGTATACCAGTAAGTCCTCTGCATACTCTTCTTCCATCTGTAGGCTCTTTAAATTCTCCTGCAGCCACAAACATATTTCACACATTGCTACAATAAGAAATTCAAACCTCTTGTCTATCTGAAATATCCAATGTCGAGTCAGTAATTCAAATGGAAGTTGTTGTAGGAAGAAATCTGAATATAAATAGTCAATTAGCAGTAGATCAAAGATTGTTATTAACAAAATTACTTAAAGCCCAACAACAAGCTTTTCCATGGGATTATCAGGATATGAAAGGATTAAATCCTACATTGTGTACCCATAAAATTTATATCAAAGAAGATTGTAAACCAATTAGACAACCTTAGTGAAGGATTAATCCTGCTTTAAGGGAAATAGTTAGAGGAACTAGAAAAGTTGCTTCATGCAGGATTCATCTACCCTATTTCAGATAGTCAATGGGTTTCTCCTCTGGCTATAGTTCCAAAGAAAGGAGGAAAATGGAGAGTTTGTGTGGACTATAGGGAGCTCAACACCACTACCAAAAAGGATCACTTCCCACTTCCATTTATAGATCAGGTGTTAGACTCTCTAGCAGGTAAGCAATACTTTTCATTTTTGGATGGGTTTACTTGTTATAATAAAATTAGAATAGCTCTAGAAGATCAGGAAAAGACCACATTTACCTGCCTTTAGGGCACATATGCCTATTCAGTCCTTCCTTTTGGTTTATGTAATGCTCCTGCAACCGTCCAAAGGGTTTTCCTTAGTATATTTTCAGATATATCCCATGATTATATGGAAATCTAGATGGATGACTTTAGTACTTATGGAACTACATTTAAGGACGCATTACAAAATCTAACCAAATAATTGCAGTGGTGTGAAGATCACAATTTATCCCTAAACACTGAAAAATGTTTTATGATGATGCAAGAAGGAATAGTGTTGGGGAATATAATTTCTCAAACAGGTATTTAGGTAGATCCAACTAAAATTGAAGAAATACTTTCTCTTCCTACCCCTGTTAAACAAAAGGATGTAAGAAGTTTTCTAGGCCATGCAGGGTACTATAGGAGATTTGTTAAGGACTTTAGTCAAAAATAAGGGCCATTGTATTCTTTATTGACAAGGGAAGCTGAGTTTGAATGGACAATTGCATGTGAAAAATCATTTTCTCAACTAAAAGAAGCCTTAAACCAGGCCCCTATGCTAAAAGGACTTGATTGGTCAATTACTTTTCACATTCATACAGATGCATCCGATTTTGCAATAGGAGCAATTTTGGGGTAGAAGCAAGGAGTTTTGGAAAATGCAATCTATTATATCAGTAAAAATTTGCAAGGACCAGAACTAAATTATACTGTTACTAAAAAGGAGATGTTAGTTGTCATCTACGCCCTAAATAAGTTCAAACAATATATAACTGGATATCAAATCTTTGTACAAACTTGATCATATAGCCATCAAGTACCTCATGAACAAAAGATCCATTACTGGTAGATTGGCATCATGGTTGTTGTTAATGCAAGAATTTGATATTACTATCATTGATAAACCAGGGAAAGCAAATGTAGTGGCAGATTTTCTATCAAGGATTCACACACCAGACAATAAGGAGGTCATTAATGATTCCTTTCCAGATGAGCATTTGTTTTCCATCATTTTACATAGACTATGGTATGCTGACATAGCCAACTACCTAACAGCTAACAAGACGCCCCCATATTTCTCACCCAAACAGAAAAGAATGCTAGTAGAAAAGAGTTTCAACTTCTCATGGATAGCATATTGTTTATTTTATATAGGGTTAGATCAATTTATGAGGCAAGGGAAGATGAGACATATAATATACTTCATGCCTACCATGATGAACCTTGTGGAGGTCATTTTATGGCAAAAAAAACAACTCTCAAGATATTAACTACATGGTACTATTGGCCAACCTTGCACAAGGATTCAGCTAAATACACCAGAAAGTGTGAAAGATGTCAAAGAATGGGAAGACCAACTCAGTTTGGTGAAATGCCTCTACATCCTCAGGTGGTTGTTACACCATTTGACAAATGGGGCCTATACTTTGTTGGTCCAATTGATCCACCATCAAATGGTCGCTCCTATATTCTTATTTGTACTGACTATGTTACTAAATGGGTAGAGGTCAAAGCCTTCAAGCATGCCAAAGATAATAAGGTAGTAGAATTTTTATAAGAAGAAATTTTCACTCGATATGGAGTTCCTAGAGAAATAGTGACAGGTCAAGGGGCACAGTTCACTTCCACTCTAATCACAAACCTGGTTAATGTTTACAATATCAGACATCGGAAATCAACTCCTTATCATCCACAGGATAATGGACAAGTAGATATTACTAACAAGGAGCTTGAATCAATATTGACCAAAACAGTAGTACTCAATAGAAAAGATTGGTCTAGCAGATTATATGAAGTTGTATGGGCTTATAGAACCACTTGGAAAACTACAATAGGGTTTACACCATTTGCTATGGTATATGGGACAAAAGAAATGATGCTTGTAGAGTTTGAACATAAAACTTTGAGAATAGTTGTTTCCTTAGCTATGACTCTTTTTGTAGCACAAGAAGCAAGGCTCCTGCAACTTAATGCTTTAGATGAGATAAGGAAGTCAGCCCTATAACATACCAATTCTGTTCAAAACTAGCGCATGAAATGGCATGAACGTTATATCAAGGAAAAATCATTCCAACTAGGAGATTGGGCTCTTCTCTATGATTCCAATTATAAAGATAATTTGGGAAAATTATAGACACGGTGGTTATGACCTTATGAAATAATTGAAACATTTTCTAATGGTGTTGTCAGATTATCTACAACAGATCCTATTAAGTTTAAATTATTAGTCAATGTTCATCGGTTGCACCTATACAATTAACCTCTAAGAAAAGATGGCTTCCTATGGCAATTTTCCACTACCAAGCATGTCGAGATTCCTGCAGCCACTGTTGACGTCTTTTCCGTCACCACTCCATCTTAATATCTTTGCCTCATGATCATAATAAATAATTCCACATTTGACAGGAGTACTTTTCTGCATAATAAATATTCCATTTCGTATTCACTCATTTCTTCCCTTTCACTCCATCCATTTCTGCATCATTTTCCATGCATGGCGGCTCAAATATCTTCAAGCTGCAGTGATACTCGTGTGATGTCAGGTACACTCATGTGTATTTATTTTTGTTGCATGTATATAATTAAACCATATTAACTCTAATTATGATATTTTGCATACTATCCTTTCTCGGTCCTCCTCTGCATGTGTGGACACCTGTTAAGCCTTAGTTTGGGGGGGGGGGGGAAGTACACTGATAGTTACTCTAGAAGATAATTTTTATGTCCTCTTAGATTGCATTTTATTTTTCAAATTTCCAGTTTGAGGTGATATCTTGCATTCTGCTTGTCTGTCTGCTCAGAGTTATTTTTAGATTGTAGCTAGGTTCCGCTCAAGTAAAGGCACACTGAGTATATATAGTGCAGAAACTAAGCAGATTTACACCATTATAGAGTTGAAATTTTTATCACTGCAATGGGTGGTCCACCTATTCGACATGAGCTAATAGTCCATGAAGTTATTCTTTAGGACCAAGATTGTGAACCAATATTCAGGAATAGTGGATGGCTGGATTTTTTTTAAAGCTGACAGAGTTTAATGAAGAAATTGTGAGGGAATTTACCTGCACATATTCAAATGGAGAAGCTCAAGTAAAAGGTTTGAGAGTGGTGGTTACAAAGGAATGGATAGCAGAGGTAATTGGGTTACCAACATATGGGGAGAAGTACTCAGAATCTAAGGATGCATGTAGTGCAATAGAAAAATTTACATGTCCAAGAGACCCACCATTAGTAGTAGATAGACAAGGAACTAGGCAAGAATCCCTTCCACCTGAATGGAAAGTAGTAGCATTGTATGTTCTAAAGTATTTGACTTGTGAAGGAAGGTTCTCATGTCTGCATTCTCATCACTTCAAGCTCCTAAGTCATCTACGCTATGGAAGAAGGATGAATGTTCCAAGCCTATTGTACAACCTTCTTTCCATAAGTGCAATAGGGACCCAAAAAGGTAGGCCTCATTTTGTTTCTCATCATTGCCTAATTAATCTTTTAGTTGAAAAATCTTTGAGAGATGTTTCTCCAATGCTTTGGAATGAATTTATTGAAACTATAATGTTTAGGGTAGAGAACATAGTTATAGAGGAGCCACTTCCATCTTAGGAACAAGAAAACCTTGCAAAACCTAGTTCCCTCTTGAACCCTCATCCTCTATGATATCATCAAAACAAAATCTTCTTGCAGCAGAGGAACCCTTACAAGAAGAATCTATAACAAGAGTTCCTTCTCAAGGTCTAATAAAAACTAGGGCTTCCACATGGAAGGAAAAGGGAAAATAAAAACAAGTTGACATAGAACATAAGGAGAAGAAAAGTAAAAATGAGAATTTACCCACTCCTGTGGCCAAGAATACAAAAATTGTGAAACTAGTTCCTGCAATAACTGTTGAAGTAGTTGAAGAATTAGATACAGGAAGTAGTCCTACAGGAAAAAAAGGAAAATCTTGAAGAAGTAGTGGTAGGCTTTGTAAAAAATTTAAAAGCCAAGACCAACCCCCAGAGACAAATATTACAATCCTAATTGACTCCCCAGAACAAGAACAACACAGTCCACTCCACAATGATATCCCTCCTTCTCCACCAAATGAACCTCAAAGAGAACATGAAGAAGAGGAAGAACTAAAAAATATTGAGGAAGAACAAGAAATACAACTTCAGGAAGAAGGGGAACTCTAAGATATTGAGTAGCCTCAGAAGGAAGTAGGTTTTGAAAGACTAGACAGCTTAGCATCTACTATAGAGCAAGTTATTGAAGTAGGGGGCAAAGTAGAAAGGAAGAAACCTAGAGCACATGTTCATAGGCCACCTACTTCCTTTACTACTCATGCAGTAGGAATTGCTCTTTATGAGGATTGGGAACTTGAAAAGGTAAAAATGCAAATGATAATTGATTACCAGAAGAAAGTTATTAAGAAAAAGGATGAGGAAATAGCCCAGCTTAAAGCTAAGGTGGAAACAGTAGCCACCATGGTACCACAACTGATGGAATGTCGAGCTCCTCCTCATTTTTACTCTATTGGAAATGTGCCTCAAATTAACTTGACTTGTGTTCAGACTGATCAAAGTAACCTATCTCGATGGAATAGCTGTCAGTGTGACTCTTGCCAATGGGCCACTGGAACCTTCTTCCTATGATCGATTAATAGGTGAGCAAGTCTGGGATAATTGAACGATTGTTGCTATACCGCTATGGAGAGATGCATCAAGATTATCCCTTTCACCGTGAAGCAAATGTTGGTAGAATATTTCTCTACAATATGCTTAGGTACCCTTACCCTAGACCTCATAAATTTTTGAAATGCCTTAAAATATCCCCATATCTTATCATCTCTCTCGCTTCCTAATGCAGCAATTCACTGCTTCAATTATCTTCCTACCTGAATGTCAAAATCCCATTGTCTCTTGCCAAAACCAGGTGAATCATTCAAAAATTATATCATCAAGCAGACTAACAAGTTTCCATACCGGAAAGTGCCCTTCTTCTCACCCTTAATCTTTCCTAAGTTGATTAACAACTAATCAAGCATCCAATAGCATAGATCTACCTTTACATTATCTCTCATCATTTTGTATGAAGCCAAAATGCATGAACTGGAAACATAATTTAGTCAGTTTGACTGAGTTACCTTCTATCTGATAATAATGCTACCAAATTTGATGTCAATATCAGTGATAGTGCTTACTTTCATGGATATTTTGTTAGATGTAGCACCGATGATCTTCCTCACAAAGTCATTTCAAACTTTCTTATCTAAATGTTGTCGTACCGATGACAAACCAGTGATTGCCTGGATGGCTTCCTTGGTGATTTTGTAAGGTCTATTCAGTCATATGAATTCCCCATGTACTCTTCTCAGTACATATCTGACTACCTCATCCTCAAACTCTGGAATATCCATAATGTCTGTAAACACTAGTTCTTCAATATGTTTATATGCTGGTTTGATCTTTCTAGATTCTCCCATTAGCTCACTCATATACATTCCCTTGATTTTTGAAGTTCCAAAGTCTTCGATATGATAGTGAATATATGCCCTAATATCCTCTACATATAGAACTCCCTTCAGAACATGAGAAAATTCTCCAACTGAGTCTTCCCGAGTAGCCACATGTGCATATCGCTTGAAAATTGGCCTGGGGAGGTCCTTGACCTCCACGACAGTTGGGTTTGCAACAAAAATAGGAATAGAAGATGATCCCACTTCCAAGTTTAAAGATAAATACCTTTTTATTTCTCTTGGCCTTTAATAAATTCTTCCAAACACCAGTGAAACCACTCAAGAAGAAATCTGATTGCCTCTGAATAGCCTCTAATCGCACTTAGTCACTCTGAATTGCTCTAAATGCAGGGTGTTTAACAATAAAGTTTATTCAACTTTTTAACCATCTATAAAATCTCTAATCTTCCATTGACATAAATGACTGCCGCTAAAAGATACCGGATCTCACTCAAAACATATCCATGCTGGATAATCCTCTCCAATGTCTGCAACATCTTCCAAAACCTCTTCCCGGGGCATATGTAACATCTTCATGAATTTTTCCTACCCCTAATGCATATGCCTTAGTTACCAGATGACTTTCTTGTCGGTGCAGGAGCAACCTCTTTTGTCAGATAAGTAATCAGGACATTCCCATCCGATGATTGTTCTTCAGTCTTCCTAACCCATCTCTAAGTATGATCTTGTCAGATTTCACTAACCTTTTCTTTTCCTTTCTCATTTGATCCTCCATTACTAATTGGTGGATTTCTGCTTCTACGGAACTTAGCAATATGTCCAACTTCATTACATGCATAACATGTAACATTTTTCTTTTGAAATACTTTACTAAAACCGGTGAAATTTCTTGACCTGCACTGATTAGCCATATGTCCAAATTTTCCACAAGCATAGAATTTTACATTCATTCTACAATCTTTAGTCTTATGACCAAACTTATTGCATTTAGAACATTTATCAAGAGCAGAGTTAGGGTTCTGATTTTCTCTATTTCTACGTTGCCTAGCCATGTGACCAAAACTATTGCAAACAAAACACCTACCATTGAATTTATAAGGATTGAATTATCTTACCGATGCCTTATGGTTTTGATCTTCATTAGCAGTACCAGAACTCTGTCCTTGCTCAAATCCAAGTCCACTGGAATCTCCAATCTACCTCTGTCTCTTCAATAACTCATCAAGTTGTGTTGTGCTAATCTTGATTTTTTCTTTGTACTAACTTGTAGTAGTTAAATATTCTCTTAGTATTATCATTTGTCTCTCAAGCTCTTTCTCATTACTCTGGGAGTTTACCAAATCAGTTCTTAACATATCATTTTCATGAACTAACTTACCACATTCTTCAAATTTGTTCTTCAGGGTTACAAGAAGATTTTCTTCCATTTTCTTTCTATCCTCAATCTCCTTAGACATCCTCATAGTTATAACTTGCATTTCATTTTTCATAAACATGTTCTCATGACTCAATTTTTGACATTTCTCCTTAAGGGCATTTTTCTCTTCATCATCCTGATTTTGCAAAAGTTCCTTCCTCCTAGCTTGAATAGATGATAGCCTCTCCTGTAGGACAAGAATGAATTCCTTAGCAAAATTCAATTCATCTTGTAGCTTTAAGTTCTTCAACCTTTCAGCTCATAATCTTCAAGTGCCATCTCAAGCTGCTTCTCCAAAGCCATATTCATGGATTTCAATTTCAGGATCTTACTCAAGCTATTAAACTTCCTCTGAGGAACAAGGATCTGATACCAATTGTTGGAAACCAATAACACTAAGAGGGGGGCTGAATCAATGTTATACCAAAAAAGTAGATTTTAGTCTTATTAAAACATTCATATACCAACCGGTATACCGATACATACATAATTGAAAGAATTAAAGAACCAATAAGCCAAACACATAAATGAGAATAATAACACATAGATTTATACATGGAAAACCTCAAAGAGGAAAAACCACGGTGGGATTTATGACCCACAATATCAATCCACTGGCCATATGAAGAGATATTATAAAATATGAAGGGTCTACACTTCAAGAAGGATTATAGCCTAGAGCACACTACTCAATCATAATAGGAGGCTCACTGACTACATAAAATTCCAGACAACAATCCAAAGAAGTGTGAACTACTAAGATAACATCTTCTATGCCAAAATATAGTTTCGGTTTAAGCTCTATCTATTCCGGTCTAAAACCCTAAACCCCTTTACTAGAATAACCCTTACAATAAATTCATCATATTACATTTGGATATCCATTATATCCATTAATAATGATCTAATCAAACTGACCTATATACCCTATACAAATTTTATGTCTTATGTCAACTTACAAGGATATATATAATATTTGATTATATGTCGGCCAGATAACATAAATGTATAAACATTAAAATTGTCATGCTCTGTGAAGTGTACCTGTACCTACAAACACAATGCACTCAATAAATCATTACAAGTAATGGTTAGTAAATTGAAACAATGAAAGACAAAACCATAGCTAATCGACTTATTACCTCCTAGTAAATGCGAGTATGAAAATGCTCTCACATCTAATTATGCATATTCCAGTGACTTGACTACACTTGGATGGAGGATCTGAATGATGAAGATGCTTGATCTAGCAAGAATAGCATGATTAAGCTATATGAGTTCATTATTGATCTAGAAAATGAACTAAGATTAAGATGCAATTAAGCTAAAATTGAGCATGATAACATTGCTACAAATGATAAACTAGAAGCTAGATGCCTATAGTAACAATGCTTGAATGCAAATGATATGAATCAAATGATATGCAAAAATCATATAAAATTGGGACCCTTTGTGCTCCAAAATAAGGTCTATTTATAAGATTTCCCAAGGCTATGGGTGAGGTGGCAAGAATCAACGGTCAAGATTTATCCGAAGATATCAAGGGTTAAATTGGAGGATGGCAAAGGGGGTTGGATTAAAGGGAACATCTGTCATCTCTATGGTGACAAGTGTCAAGAGGCTTCTAGAAGAGGCTAGATGAAAGGTAACACTTAGTGACAAGTGTCACAAGGTTTTAGAAGATGTTGGATGAAAGGGGACATGGTGGTATGTAGAATGGGTTAGGTTTAGGAATGGTTAGGTTTAGGAGTGGTAGAAGTTAGGAGAATTTGATTTTAAAAATTTAAATAATAGACTAATTAATTTCAACAACTCATGAATTTGATTTGTTTTAATTAATTAAAGGATTAGAATAAATGAATTTGGATGGGGGGAATTAATTAATTTGAATTAATTAATCAAAGGGGATGAAATGAACCTATTAAATAAATCCTTAGATTTATTAATAAGTAGATGAAAGGGGAAATCTAATCAAATTGTTTAGTGAATTCAATTAAATTGGGGAGGGAGATTAATTAAATAATTGCTTATTCATTTAATTATCTTCAGACCATTTTTAGGTGTATACAAAAACAAATTGCCAATGTCCGATCCAAGATATATCGGCCTCCAATACTGATAACCTTTACTATACCATGTCGGCCTGCATTACCGATGACCAAAGAAATCTTTTTGACCTGCCGGTGTCGATGCCGGTGTAGAATCTGCGAAGTGCCTACCGGTACACCATATGAAGTTGGAACACAAATTCATGTTGCCATTAATGACAACATAGTGAAACCAACTAATAGAGTGTCAATTGCCAACACATAGTTCTTGTTCTCTCTTAACATTTCATATGCAGTATATACTACAATACCAGATACAAAGTTCATTCAACTAGAGTAATAATTCTTATAGCCTATTACCATAGATGCAAACCAAATGTCATCAATATTCATTGCTTGTTTATCAAGCTTTGACCCAATTGCATTGGTTAAAATGTCATTCCTCACTATTTTCAGAGATGGAAATCGACCAGATGCACACAACCTTGTAAACTGAATCACACCTTTAGTGAACTTGTCCAACTTATCAAACCACATGAATTAATCACGAACACATCTCATAATATACCGGATCCACTTCTACTCATATGCCATCGGAAACTTCACAAATTGACCAATACCCTTGCTTTCCAATTCTTGAAATTGAGGTTTCAACATGGAACTTTGATCAAATAACTAGTTGTTGATTTGATTCAACAGTTGGGAGCTTCCTAGTTCTTCAATCGGGCCATGAGTGTAAACCCTTATATCTTCAATGTGTAGCACTCTGTGGGGTACAAATGAAAAATCACTCTTCAGATTATGCTCCATCAAAATGAATGGATTATTATTAAAGTTGGGACAAGCACACTTAGTGATATTGACAACTAGAGGGGTTGTGGTACCAAATGCAACGATTCTTACAAATTCAAATTTCAAACTTCAACCAAAAGAGGGTTTTCACTAGTAAATACCTTTGATGTCGGATTATGTTTACTCACCAAATCTCTTTGGAAATTTATAGCACCAAATTTCACTTGATTGCCTTCTTCACAGAGCTCTCTATACTTCTTCTTTGCAATCGCAAAGTGAGAAATAAAGAGGAAAAGTTACCTTTTATTCACTGTAAACCTAACTTTTCACTGCAATAAATGCACTCTGCCCTAATTCTTCCAGATGCTCTATATCTAATAGAAATTCTTCACTAGATCTCCAAATAGGTTCAAATTTTTTGAAAATCTACTGCAGTCATAAATACTTCTACAACCTACCAGAAATAGGCATAAATTTTCTAATAGGGGGTTTTAAATTTTTAAATTATAATTCCCCCAAGGCTAGATGCATAGGTTCAGTTACCAAATGTAGTTCTATTACCAGAATCAGTTGCGGACCCACTTCTTGCCTCTAAATCAGTCTTCTTAACCCATGTCTTCTTCATCTGATCTTTGATCTCCTCAACTTTTTCTTTTCCCTTCTCATTTGGCTTCTCATTCTTGTTCTTGTTTTCCAAACCTCTCTTATTCATATTTCTACGTCTGCAATACTTAGCAATGTGACCAAATTTGTTGCAAGCATAAAAAACAACATTTCCTTGCATAGGTATGGAATTCATCTGATTTCTTCTTGATCTACATTAATTAGCAACATGTCCAAACAAACCACATGCATAACATATGATATTTATCTTATCTTTAAGGTTATTCATCATACGTTTGCATACATTTACCTTATGACCATACTTGTTGCATTTGAAACATTGATCGCTAAAAGATGGAACATTATTGATCATCCTATTTTTGCATTGACTTGCCATATGACCGAATTTATTGCAAACAAAACAATTTCCATTGAATTTATGAGCATTAGTTTGTCTTACCGAAGGCCTTCTTGAGTTGTTCTTCTACTATTGAGTCTTAGGATTGATTTGACTAGACCTAGAGCTTTCTCCTTTCTCATTTCCAAGACCTTGAGTGTCATTAGGATTCTTCTGACTTGCAAGAATTTCATTAAGTTTAGCTATACTGATCCAAAACTTCTCCTTGTATTCATTTGCAACATCAATATAATATCTAATAAGAATGATCCGTCTTTCAAGATCTTCCTCATATTGTCTAGCATCTTGTAGATCAAGCTTTAGTTCTCCATTCTCACTCTCAAGTCTACAACATTCTTCAGATTTATCTTTTAGGGACTGAGCAAGCTTTTCTTCAATCTCTTTTGTCAATCTCATCACAATAGCTTCCACTTCATTCTTCTAGACTATATTTTCTGTAGCTACTCTATCACATTCTTCTATCTTTTCCCTCAAGGCTTCTTCATCAATGCTTTGACTTTCCTTCTTCTTAAGCTAATCAACAAGTTCTTTTCTCTTTTCCCTTGATTTGTTCAACTAGTCCTTCAATTTTTCAATGTATTCCCCAACATACTTGAGATTTTCTTTAACTTGCCAGTTCTCATCTTGTGCATGATCAAGATCTTCAAGAGAAATAACCAGTTGCTTTATAAGACTACCGAAGTCAATTGATTCACGCTTTTGGATCAACCTCAAGTTGTTAGAATTGATCTGAGGAACTAGGATTTGATACTAATAATCGGAATTAAGGAACACAAAGAGGGGGGGTGAATCAGTGTTCAACAATTTTTAACTTTGACAATTTGTTCATTAAACCACTTAATGCATATGAAGGAAATTAAAGTGCAAAAACACAAAGCAAAGATCATCAACACCATAACATGAACATTTCTACGTGGAAACCTGGTTAAGGGAAAAATCATGGTGGGATTCAAACCCACAATATTAGTATACTTTGTTAAAAGTATAAAAATATTACATAGGGGAATGCACATGCATTCAGGCACACTGCCTAGAGCTCATTGCTCAATGTTACAATAAGGGCTACAACCCGAAAGGCTTATCACTTCCTTATAAAATGATTGTAAGTGATTATAGTGAAATTTTAAATATGAAGTAGCATCAAAAAATTCCTATATATAGTTACGGTTATGCTCCAGACATATTCTTACTCTAGTCTGCAACACTGCTATATTTTGATATTCTGCAACATACCAGAGCAGTAATCTTCACCTTGTGCATCTGAAACTATGCATAATTGATCACAAATACATCTGAAACAATCATTGAATACCAAATTGATCAAATAAACCTATCTTATATATCTACATCATTGATTTAAGTCATCATCATGTCAGCCCAAAAACCTCATAACACACAACATGAAACGTGTTACCCAAGTCAACTTAATTCGATCAAAAACAACTAAGAGGACTAAAACAAAATGTCCACATGCTTAACTGCAAAAATCGATCCACGAGATCCTCAAAATGAATCATCACATGTTACCATAGATAACCATTATTCTAACCAAAGACATGATTACCAGACCTTCTAACTTGCACAAAACTTATTAGTGAAGGCTATAAACCTGGAATAAGGTAAATTGTATCCATAACACATTTCCCAGATATGCAAAGAAAAATACTCAACCAAAATACTATACACTCTCTCGAATACCATGTTCATCTTACCAGACCTACCGGACATAAGCAATCTTCACTCAATCTTATATAATGATGAAAACATGAAGTGTGGATGTCAAAACTAATGGGAGTTACCATCAATAACAACATCTAAATGTACATGCAGTGTATCTTGCCAACATCCTATATATTAAAGCTTACTTATCATTAACATCAAATGACATATATGTTCTTCTCTCCATACTAAAACACCCACAACTATAAATGTCTAGAAAGCCACACACATAAATAGCAACACCAACATCAAACAGAACATCAACATTTGAATTCATAACTAGCAACATTTGTACTAATATTTCTAAACCATGTAGTTTGCTTGATACATCAAAGTTGAGCTCCAAAAAAATGATCAACAACTAATTTTTTTTAGAAACACATCAAATGATCACCAGGAAAATCATCAACTAAAACACATCAACTAAACATTAGACAAGTCATCAAGTCATCAACTGAAACACATCAACTAAACATTAGATAAATCACCAAGTCATCAATTGAAACACAACAACTAGACAATACAAAAATTATCAACTCATAAATTAAAACACATCAAATAAACACCAAGAAAATAATCAACTAATTAACTAAACATCAGACAAATCATCAACTTTTCAACCTGATCTAAAACTAGACAACCACTGGACAGGTAAACTAAATTCAGCATCAGTGAAATTGATCAACTACATCATCTTATTACAACAAAAAACTAGACAGTTTTGACATCAATGACAACACAAAAGAGCATTATTCAAGTTTCCAATAAGATCAATTAAGTTTGGTGGAGAAGAAGCCGCTCAAATCTATGGAAAGGGTATTGTTACAATTGATGGAAAGAAAAAATAGAGGATTAACTCTATGTTAAGGGACTCAAACCAAATTTTCTTAATGTTAGTTAGATGTGCAGTAAAGGATACAAACTAATATTTCATGATATTGGCTATGAAATCAAAAAAAGATAGCTTCAGAATATTGGTTGTAGAAGAACAAGGACTGCAAAAAATATCTATCAATTGAAGGAGACCAACTCCTTTATAGATTTAAATATAGCAGCTCAAGAAAACTTTGTGGAGACTAAAGTAATGAAATATTAGAAGGATTGAAAATTTGATAGTGTTGATTCATCTGATATCAAACCAATGACTATGAAACAAAATTTGAAGGAAAAAATTGGTCTACTCTTGATGACCTAGCTATTGTAAGGACAAAATGTGAAGAGTACAAGTTAAGACTCAAGAAGGAAGATGGAAAAATTGTTAAACTAAAATTTGATATTCAAGAAAGAAAACAAAATGAGGAAAAACTAAGAAGCGATGAAATTATCAATCGAAAGATCCAAATTGAAGAATATAATATGATTATTGACTGATTAGACTCAAGTATTCATGTCAAATCTTCTAAATGCACTAAGCTTGAGGAATAAATTGTCTTTCTAAAAAAAAGAATTAGAAGAGGCCAAAATATCTAACATGATTAGATAAAGTAAGGATGGTTCTTTTTTTGAAAAAGAGGAATGCTATAAAACAAATATGGGTGATAGAAAGAAAGAGGAAAAGAAAGCACATGCTGAATCTAAGAAGATAAATGTAGAGAAAAATAAGCCCAAACATCTTAAGAACCAAAAGAAGAAATTTTTAAGAGTTAATCCTAATCAAACTACACCAATTAGATATTATTTGTCCTTCACTGGTTTTTCATTGTTGTAACAAGTATGGTCATAAGGCTATTGAATACAAAAGCAAGGTGGAGATGAATTAAATTAGTGCTTCAAGGTATAATGTTGTGAATTCTCAATCATTCCATGGTCAGTTATATGTTTGTTATAAGTTCAGTCACAAGGCTAATGACTACATAAGTAAAATAAGGAACAATTACATGAGTAGTAACAATGCTATTTATACATGATCATCTCCCAGCAATGACTAGGAAATATAAAGTATTGAAGACATGTGATTGATGACAGAGATTTGAATATATGGAGACCCCACTTGGACTGCAAGGAGTGGGAGGAAGATGCTAAGGTATTACCCTACTGTTATCAAACCTAGTGCTTGGTTGGGAGGACATTGTACATCACTGAGAGATATTTTCTAGATAGAGATTCAATATAGTTCGGTTGCATTTAGGAGAAATTAACGAGTTCAACTAAGTTTGTGAGGACATGACAAGAGATACCCTTATGGGGGCTTGCACTATCCTATGAGGTTGTGGTGACAGAGTTGACGTAACTAGTTCTAGTATAGTGAGACTTATGGTGGGATATATCAAATTCTAGGACAACTCTAGAGTTTGAGGCTTGCTTGATAGAACATCCTTTTCTGTGACTAATAGGTTCAAGTTATTATACCCTAGAAGATAGGTTACCACAAATGGGGAGGCACCACATAGGAGGAGGAGATGTAGGAGAGGCCAAGGAGGATGAGGGAGAGGGGATGGAGGATAGAGAGATGATGTGGGAGGTGGGGGGAGGGGAGGATGACCACATAGACCATCCATAGGGAGGGGAGTAGAGGAAAGTGATAACTCAATGATGAACAGTGAGTACCAAACCGGTACTGAGAGGGGGGGTGAATCAGTACAGACACAAAAACTTTTCCTAAACCGGTTTGACTGTAAATAGTGCACTTGATAGACAAACACTAATACCGGTCTAAACCAGATTACTACTGGTTAAACATAATGAGACTGTGAAAGACATAAACCAGCAACACTTAGCTTTCCATATAATCTACTCCCTCATTTCCACTTCATCCTTATGCATAAACAGATAATCTATCATCAAAGATACAATAATTTACTAGAACAACATGTTTCACCACTAAACAAGAAATAACAAAACATCACATGAAAGAGGCATCACATATGACACACATATTTTTCACGTGGAAACCCAACTGGGAAAAACCATGGTGGGGATGAATACCCACAAGCTGTTTTTGAACTCTTTAGAAGTCCACTATGTTAGGAGCCTAGTCCGGTTAAAGACTATTACAATAGGTTCTGTTAGGAACCGATCCTGCTAGGGATCACCCAGTTAAGGGATGGCTAGAATACCCGGTTAAGGGTTAAACCCTATTAAAGGTTACCTTGTTAGAGGATTTTATGAACTCAATGGCTTTGAGTCACCTTGTTAAAGGATTTACAACAAACTGATTAAAGCTACCCTATCAAGGGATTTTCCAACTGTTGAAGTGATTAGAGATCAACAGGTATTACAATGATCAGGTAATAGCACTCAATACCAATGCATATCCATTTTAGTTCCTTCCTTGTACACACACACTTTGCAAGTATCAATTCTCTTATTTGGTCTGGCAAGAATCATGTATCTTTGCACTTAGATACACACACAACATTTTCTAACAACCTCAACATGAAACACAACATCGACCTTATAGGAAACAGATAGGTCGGTAGCATAAACCCTAAACCCTTAACATTTAGGTTGAGAAATTCAGTCGGTTCAATCCTGACCATTGAACACTTTGCATTTGAATACAATGGTCTTGAATAGATCTCAAGACATTCTCCATCATTCGTTCTTTACCGCTTCTTGGAGGTGATAACCCATCACACGTTCTTCACCATTTGCAGGGACTTCGCTCATTCCCAAGGTAGATAGGATCAATCCCCTTTATGCAAGATCCTTCACGTGCATGAAGCTGATGTGGCAACACGATCTAATCTCCATTATAATGCTAACTCATCACACAATGCCATCAGTTGAATCACACAGGCTCGAAACACTTCAACCGGAAACCCTGAGGCTGGGACTACCAACCAGTAGTCATACCATATTAAACCTTGATAGAAAAAATTCCATATACCAGTTCACTTGGACAAATGTACCGCTTCACCTTTTGCACATATATTGGTTCACAACATTATACTGGTTCACTTTGCCAGTTGCTTAACTTCAATAAACCGGTTCACTCTTCAACATATTACCGGTTCACTCTTCAGCATATTATTGATTCTCTCTTCAGCATATTGACATCAATGACAACACAATATCATCATGTCAACATACTCTGCACATATGCCAATAATCTTCCTCTTTGGCATTGATGGAAATATACAAAGATATCTCTCTTTCTGCATCACATCTTCTCCTTAATACTACAGATATCTTCTCTGCTTCACATCTTCTCCCCCTTTGACAACAATGCCAAAGTGGAGGCAAGAGCTTCCCTATTCCACTATGTTGCTCCCCCTGAGGAGTAGCATCCTTCAACACATCAATACTAAAAAGATATAGCAAAGTAAGATCTAATTGATGTGGAGCACAAACCTTTAGTTTACCTCTTGAAGGGGCAACACCCCTAATTCACCTCTCAAATAGGTAAAAGTAGCCTTCGGTAGAGGCTTGGTGAATATGTTTGCTAACTGCTCCTTACTAGAAACATGTTCCAATACCACCTCTTTGTTCTTAACCTTTTCCCTCAAGAAATGATACTTGAGTTCAAAGTGCTTGGTTCTAGCATGTAAAACTAGATTCTTGGAGATGTTAATTGCACTTGTATTGTCACAAAATATACTTACCGATTCAGATACAAGAACTTTGAAGCCATTCAATACATGCTTCATCCAAATAGTCTAGGTGCAGTTCATAAAAGCTACAACATACTCCACTTCTGCTGTAGACTGAGAGATACAACTCTATTTTTTACTCATCCATGAGACTAGTCCACCACCGAAAAAGAATGCACCACCGGTTGTGCTCTTTCGGTCATCCACATTACCAGCCCAATTAGCATCTGTGAACACTTTCAGATTGAAATCATCATTGTATGGATACCTTAATCCATAGTCAATAGTTCCCTTCAGATATCTAAGAATTTTCTTGACTGCTAGCAAGTGGGATTCTCTTGGGCTTTTCTGAAACCGAGCGGTAATACCCACTGCATGTGAAATGTCCAGTCTGCTATGCACTACATAATGCAACTCACCAATCATTGATTGGTATTCCTTCTCATTTACCAATGTTGAGTCATCCTCTTTTGATAGTTTACAACTAGTCACCATTGGTGTACCAACTGGTTTGTTGTCTTCCATGCCAAAGGTCTTCAATACCTCTTTGACATACTTGGACTGAGTAATAAAGATTCCATTTTTCATTTGTTGAATCTGCAGTCCAATGAAGAACTTAATCTCCCCTATGAGTGACATCTCAAACTCCTTTTTCATCTCATCTATAAATTCATGACATCTTGTCATCTCCACCAAAGATTATGTCATCAACAAATACTTCACAGATTAGAATTTGATCTCCTTCTGATTTCAAGTAGATATTGCTATCTTCACTTGTTCTTTCAAATCCAATCTTCACAAGATGGGAGTGCAAGCATTCATACCAATCTGTAGGTGCCTGCTTCAATCCATACAAGGCTTTATGTAGCCTACACACCATGTCACTATCTTCTGATAGGGAAAACCCATCTAGTTGCTCTATATACACCTCCTCTTCAAGTATTCCATTTAGAAATGCAGATTTTACATCCATTTGGTATACCTTGAATCCTTTAAAAGCTACATATGCAAGAAGCATACGAACTCCTTCCAATCTTTCTATTGAAGAAAAGGTTTCTCCATAGTCTTCTCCTTCTTCTTAGGCATATCCTTTACACACTAGTCTGGCTTTGTTCCTTACCACTGTGCCATCCTCATTCAGCTTATTTCTAAAGACCCATTTGGTTCCAATGACATTTTTATGCTCTGGTCTAGGTACCAAAGACCATGTACCATTCTTCTCTATTTGATCAAGTTCCTCTTAAATTGCCTTGATCTAGTCTTCATCTTTATGTGCCTCTTTCAATAATTTAGGCTCAAATTCAAAGATCATACATGAGTTTTCTCTGACCTTTCTTCTTGTAAGAATTCTTGCATCTTTGTCTCCTATGATCTGCTTTGGATCATGATTGAGTTTTACATACCTAGGTATATTCTTAATAGATTCCTCTTGCTTTTCTTCTTCATCCTCATCTTCATCAGCATCAACATCCACCGGTGTAGGAACACAATTACTGGTACTGGGCTGATTTGCAACCGATTCCCAAAAGGTTACTACCGGTTCATCTCCTACATGCTCTCTGCCAATTTCCTCAGGTTTCTCAGAGTTTTCATCAATCCTAACATTGATGCTTTCAACAATTCTTTGAGTCCTATTGTTGAAACATTTGAGAGTTTTCTCTTTGCGGAATACCCTAGGATTATTCCCTCATCACATTTAGCATCAAACTTGCTCTAATGTTCACTCCTCTTGATATAACATTTACTACCAAACACTCTAAAGTAGCTTATCACTGGTGTCTTACCGGTCTAGTACTCATAAGGAGTCTTATCCTTTCCTTTCTTGATGAGTACCCGATTCATTGTGTAGATTGCAGTGCTCACCGCTTCTCTCCAAAAGGTGTGGGTAACCTTTCCTTGGATTAACATGGTTCTAGCCACTTCAACCATAGTTCGGTTGTTCCTCTCTACTAAGTCATTCTACTATGGAGTCTGGGGGGCAGATAGTTACCTCTTGATGCCATTCTCTTCAACTTATTTGTTGAATTCACTGGAAGTGAATTCCCCTCCTTGATCAGTTCTAAGGCATTTGATTCTTCTACCACTTTCCTTTTCTACCAGTGCTCTGAAAGCTTTTAACTTTCCAAAGGCTTCAAAATTATCCTTCAAGAATGTGACCCACATCATTCTTAAGCAATCATCTGCAAGAATCATAAAATACCTATATCCCTACACACTCCTAGTTTTCATAGGACCACACAAGATCAAGTAAATTGTCTATAGTGAAATATTTACCTTTGAAGGTTGAGGAAGACATTTTCCCCAATTGACACTTTCTGCATAAAGGATTTTCTGGTTTTCTCAACACCGTTAATCCTCTAACTACCTTGATCTTACTGGCCTTCATAATATTGTCAAAGTTTACATGGCAGAGTCTCTCCTATGCCATATCCAGCTGTCTTCAAACTTAGCCATAAGACATGTACTGACATTAGCATTTAGCTGAAATAGGTTACCTTTTGTCTGCATGCTAGTAGCCATCAGTTCACCACTCTTTCCTTTGATTTTGCACACTCCATTTCTGAATTCCAGAGTGAGTCCATTATTATTCAGTTGAGCAACACTCAAAAGGTTGTGCCTTAGACCTTCTACCCAATACACATTGTCAGCACTGCTTCTTCCATTCAGAGAGATGGACCCTCTACCTTTTACCATACATGGTGCATCATTGCTAAAATGAACCACACCACCATCATACTCTTCCAGAGAAAGAAACTTACTCTGGTCACCAATCATATGGTGAGAACAGCCACTATCAATAATCCACTCATTGGAATTACCAAAGCGGGAGACAAGAGCTTTCTTATCTGACACATCTTCCTTGACTGCCACAAACACAATATCCTCATTTTCTTCATCTTCTAATTCCTCATCAGTGACACCTTCATCAACTGCTACAAAATAGTTTCCCCGGTTTCCTCCTTTGAACTTCTTGAACCTTTCTGGTTTGTCCTTGCTATCACCATTAGGATAGTTTATAGCAATGTGTCCTATCCGGTTACAAGAAAAGCATTTCAAAGGGAGCTTGCCTCTGTATTTACCAGTTCCCTTAGGAAGTCTCTTGGCAAGAAGAGCTTCAAATTCCATCAGGATCTCCTCATAATCCATTTCTCTGCTCTGTCTTGGTTCACCACTGGTACTAGCTTCTTTGCCTTTTCTAGATGGAGCAGCAGATGCTCTAAAGACTGATTCAGTCTTCTGAACATTGCCATCAAAACTATTTAGCTCATAGGCTGTCAACTTTGAAATGATGGAGTCTAGGGATACCTTAGTTTTGTCTATTGACCTCAACTCCTGAATAGAAGCAACCCTTATTGCATAGATCGGTAATAAGGATCTCAAAACTTTGCTAACACCAGCGGAATCTTCCATTTTACCACCTACACTCTTGATATCTCCAACAATAGTTTTGATTCTTATTTCATATTGTTGAATGGTCTCTCCTTCAACCATCTGCATGTCTTAAAACTTTCCTCTAAAGCTTTCTTCCTTAGCTTGTTTCACATGCTCATCACTGCCATAGATGTTCTCAAGAGTATCCCATACTTCTTTGGGATTTTCTTTATCCTGGACATCAATAAACTCAATGTCAGATAAACTACTAATTAGGGTTTCCATGACTTGCCCATTCTCCTAAATCTCTCTCTTTTGGTTATCGATGAGAGTACTGGTAGGGATAACATAAGCATTCTCAACATAGCTCCAATGTTGAGCACCCATGCTTCTGATGTATATCTTCATTCTATCCTTCCATATTTTAAAGTTATCTCTATTGAACTTTGGACCTTCCCTCTTCATCATTACAATAGGATCTTTCCCTCAAGCGGTTAAGCTTACAACACAGAGGACCGAACAACGCTCTGATACCAATTGATAACTCAATGATGAATAGTGAGTACCAAACTGGTACTAAGAGGGGGGGTGAATCAGTACAGGTACAAAAACTTTTCCTAAACTGGTTTGACTGCAAATAGTGAACTTGACTAGCAATCACTAACACCGGTCATAAACCAAATTACTACCGGTTAAGCACAATGAGACTATGAAAGATATAAATCGGAAACACTTATCTTACCACACAACCTACACCCTCATTTCCACATCATCCTTGTGCATAAATAGGTATTCTATCACCAGAAATATAATAGCATGCTAGATCAACATGATTCACCACTTGACAAAAAACAACAAAGCCTCACATGAAAAATACATCACATATTTTTCACGTGGAAACCCAACTGGGAAAAACCACGATGGGGATGAATACCCACAAGCTATTTTTGAACTCTTTAGAAGTCTGCTCTGTTAGGAGCCTAGTTCGGTTAGAGACTGTTATAACAGGTTCTGTTAGGAACCGATCTTGTTAGGGATCACCCAGTTAAGGGATGGCTAGAATACCTGGTTAAGGGTTTAAACCCTATTAAAGGTTACCTTATTAGAGGATTTTATGAACTCAATGGCTTTGAGTCACCCTATTAAAGGATTTCCAGTAAGCTGGTTAAAGCTACCCTATCAAGGGATTTTCCAATTGTTGAAGTGATTAGAGATCAACAGGTATTACAATGATCTGGTGATAACACTCAATGCCAATTCAGACCTGCTTTAGTTCCTTTCTTCTACATACACACTCTGCAGGTATCAACCCTCTTATCTAGTCTAGCAAGAATCATGTATCTTTGCACTTAGATTCACACACAACATTTACCAACAACTTCAACATGAAACACAACATCGACCTTATAGGAAACAGATAGGTCGGTAACATAAACCCTAAACCCTAAACATTTGGGTTAAGTAATTCAACGGTTCAATCCTGACCATTGAACACTTTGCATTTGAATATAATGGTCTTGAACAGATCTCAAGACATTCCACATCGTTCATTCTTCACCGCTTCTTGGAGGCGATAACCCATCACGCGTTCTCCACTATTTGCAGAGACTTCACACATTCCCGAAGTAGATAGGATCAATCTCCTTCATGCAAGATCCTTGATATGCATGAGGCTGATGTGGCAACAAGATCTTATCTCCATTACAATAATAACTCATCACACAATACCATCAGTTGAATCACACAGGCTCGAAACACTTCAACCGAAAACCCTGAAGCTGAGACTACCAACTAGTAATCATACCATATTAAACCTTGATAGAAAACATTACATATATCGGTTCACTTGGTCAAATGTACCACTTCACCTTTGGCACATATACTAGTTCTCAACATTATACCGGTTCACTTTGCCAGTTGCTTAACTTCAATAAACTTGTTCACTCTTCAACATATTACCGGTTCGCTCTTTCAGCATATTGACATCAATGGTAACACAATATCATCATGTCAACATATTCTGCACATATGCCAACATCTGATCACCAAACCAAAAACCAACTGACTGAATATGAACATGAGTAATCCAATTCCATAACCCAAACAAACTGGAGCATACTGGATCATGCTGGATCCAATCCAACTAGAAACCGCACAACCTACCAAGACCAGAAGGGTGCTGGTAAAGCATCCAAAACAACTAGTGTTGACATCAATGACAAAACATCAATGCAACACATAATCAATTCCTCCAAATGGCCAACAAGAAGATGTTAAACATTTGAACACTCATGTCCTTGTATTCCTTCATGTGAGAGATGATCTTAGGAACCATTTGGTAGAATTCACTTTTCTAGTCAATGAAATATTTGATATGTTTATCTTTATCTACTATGGCTGGTATGGTCCAATGTTGAAAAGTATGGAAAGAATCTATCTTAACCCCCACCTTTTGTTCTTATCCTAGAACATATTTAAGCTCATCTATGATCTTTGCTATTGTTTTTTTCTATTTCTTTTATTTCTAGGGGAGCAATAGGGTCCTTTTGTGTAACTCTGTATAAGGTGATCAAGGTGTGTCTGAGAGTTAAGAAATACAACACCACAGGAGCCCAAATGATCTCTGCAAGTTGAAAAACTTGTTACAAGGAGAAGAAAGGAAGCAAATAACAGATAAAACAAATACACATAAAATATGCTAAAAAAGATGAGAGTTCAATATTCACCAAAAAATGTGTAATGTGATAATCCTTACAATACAATGAAAAGAATAAACCTCTAATAGGTCAAGAAACCCTAAAAAAGGAAAGCCTAGGCTTGCACATAATAATTAATAAAAGAATTAATTATTATGCACCTAAAATTAGCTTAAGTGTAAAAGAGATAAAGGGAACTTAAATAATTAAACAAATATTGTTTAATTAATTAAGTAAGTACCCGAATACTCTAACACCCCCCCTTAAGCTAGACTTAGGGAGAAGCTAAAAACTAGAACATCTACTAAAAGCAAGAAAGATGGGTCCCGACAACAAGGCCTGATCAGGTACCCAAATACAACCAAATCTCTATGAACCAGAGAAATAGAGAAAACCACATGGGAACAAAACTCTACTCCAAATGGAGATGGAAAAAGCAAGAAGAAGGACTGAAAAAGCCTCCAAATAAGAATGTTCCAAAAGGATAGGAACAAGAGAAGATCAGAAGAATCACTGAAGCATGAAGAACCTGTAAAACACTATCAAAGAATAACTACTAATCTAAAGAACCTCCACTGAAATAGGACATGACCAGGTAGAGAAGACTATAATCTATATTAGTGCCCACAAATGACACTACTCGAAACAGAAGGCAAACAAAGGCAAACAATTGCACTCGAAGATATAAATGGCATGAGAAACCAAAGCCTAAAGAGATGATCAATCGAACCATGAAAGCATTAGAACCAATAGGACAAACCTCCCCATAATGTTGAAAAGGGAGAGGGATAGGTACACTGAAAAGAACAGCCAATAGGAACTGCATGACGAAGAACCAAAAACATCGAAGGCGTAAAGACAATACATAGTTTCATGGAAGGAACACTCACTTGACACACAACATGAGGTGAATGTCATGGAAGGAACACTCACTTGACACACAACATGAGGAGAATGTCGTGGAAGGAACACTCACTGTACAAAGCTAGATGGCAAATAAGGCAACATCAACCCCCTCATGGCACATTATAAGTAGTGCATGTACAATCAGGCACAAGATGTGCAAGATCCCAAGTAAACAATGCATGTTGGCACTTTTTCTTAGTGCGTTTGCATAAAATATGCTACAATGATAAGAAGACTGGAAATAGAAAGGATAACCAAAATAGAGACATCCTACTCAAAGAAGAGATCCTAGGACCTAAAACAACCAAGATATCCACAGAGTGCTGAAAAAGAAAAAAATTAAAGAAAATATTCCTGGAGCAGAATCTGGAAATAAAACTCAAGTGGGTGGAAAGTAAATAGGACAAACTTTCCAAAGATATAAAGTTTTCAAAAAAATGGAGTTCGAATGCTCATTCTATGGCTCCCGGAGTGCAAAAAAGAGACCCCAGTTTGACTAGAAAAAAACACAATCAAATAGAAAAATTGGAAACAAATTCCAACATCATGAGGTCCAACTCGGAACCAGCTTTCTAACACATATTCGTTTTCAAAAAATTGACTTCGTATGCCCAAGATATGGCCAAAAAAGGAACCCCCCATTAAAAAGACAAGAGGGAGGAGGTCCGGTGGCACGAGCCTGGCGGTGGTGGCTAGTGGGCAGCGCTCCGGTGGCTAGCAGGTGGAACGCTGGTGGCTAGGTGGTGGGCGGCGGCGGTGTAGGGAGAGGCTGAGCGACAGGCATAGGGAAAGCGGCGGTCAAGCGGAGGGTTTCTGGTGGGCGACGCGGCACGTTGTGGCGGTCGGCAGTAGGGAGGCCGGTGGGAAACTGCAGCAGTGGGAGTCGGGGAGCGGTGGCTGGTGGGTTGCTGCGGTGGTGGGGGCTTGCGAGGACAGGGGTGCTGCGGTGGGGAGAAGTGTCGCAAGCGGGGCCGGGGAGTAGCTGCGGCAGCAGGGCTGGCGGGGGCCAAAGGGCGTCGATAGGGCCCACTCTGACAGCGGCGGTAGCCTATAGCAAGGTAGGGTGCCCCACAGTACCCTACATACCATGGGGAACCCCCCAAACAAATTTTTTGATTTTTCCAAAAAAACCTTTTTTCGCCCTTTTTAAATAACTTTTTTGATTTTTTATTTTTGTAATTTTTTTCAAAAAATCGGTCTACATGCCGTAAAAAGGCAAAAAAAAATTTATTTTTTTTTTGAATTTTTTTCTTGAACTGCGTGCTAGGGTCGTATGGCTTGGTACTAGAGAAAAAATACTCCCAGAGGCTCAGGAGCCAAAAATGGTCAATTTTTATATGACTATAGGGGTTTTTGAGCCTTCTGAGCACAATGGTGAGGTCCGTTTAGGCCCAAAGTGCTCAGAAAAAAGGCCTATCCCTAAGTGCAAAAGAAAAACTTCCTGAAACCCCAAGTCTGCTTCCAATGCAAAAATTCTCAAAAACAAGAACAGATAGCTGCAGATTTGAAGCTCTGATACCATGTGAGAGTTGAGAAATACAACACCACAGGAGCCCAAATGATCTTTGCAAGCTGAAAAACCTGTTACAAGGAGAAGCAAGGAAGCAAATAACAGATAAAACAAATACACAGAAAATATGCTCAAAAAGATGAGAGCTCAATATTCACCAAAAAATGTGTAATGTGATAATCCTTACAATACAATGAAAAGAATAAACCTCTAATAGGTCAAGAAACCCTAAAAAAGGAAAACCTAGGCTTGCACATAATAATTAATAAAAGAATTAATTATTATGCACCTAAAGTTAGCTTAAGTGTAAAAGAGATAAAGGGAACTTAAATAATTAAACAAATATTGTTTAATTAATCAAGTAAATACCTGAATACTCTAACAGTGTGATGGGTTGGTTGCCATCTCTTTGATAGAGCCTCCAGTTTAGTCTTGTTCTTTGTGAAAACTCATGTCATCTTCAAAAGAGACTAATAGCTTCTATTAACATCCTCCAATTTTTCAATCCCAAGCTTTGCCCTGTGAGCCAATATATATTCAAAGCACAATTCATTTGTCCACATATCTTCTGCAAAGTCTCTTCATTGATTTCTTTCAAATCTTGAATTTCCTTTTCATATTTTTTCTTCTCCTCTTCCCATCCTTGACTATCTTTGGTATGATCTATTGGCTTTGGAGGAGCATGCTTATGTAAGATGATGGTCTTATTCTATGTCATGCCCAAACTTTTGGGCAAAAACGCAATAACAAATTTTATTTTTATTTTTTTTACAACACTAAAATACTAGATGTTCTACGATCAAAAGATGTGATAACTAAATTTGTTTACACTAAAGGTTAACTCATGCATTAATAAGAATGGGTTCCTAAAGATAATCTATTTAACTCAACAATTATAATGTTTACATTTCCGACACTGAAATATTTTACCCTAAGAAGTCTTCACAACTTTATTACTTAATTAGTTAATTTTGCCCAAATAAATCCTCCAATCAATTAAGAGATAATTAATAATCTTTGGTAATATTTAATTATGGTAATATTTAATTATCTCCTAATATTAAAATAATGTTAATACAATCATTTGCTTTAATAATAATTAAATAGGCATTTAATAGAAAACGCCTCCATCGTCCTTAAAGAACTATATTAATTTGATTAAGAAGATTAAATCTTCCTAAAGTTTTAAATCAACCCTTAAAATAAATCAATTAATCAATTATAATTATATTACCCCCTTGGGGATTTATTCGACCATTAAAATTAAATTACCCATTGTGGCGGCCAAAGCCGCCCCTGTGGGTCGCGACCCACAGTGTGACCGGAGCTGCTTTGTGGTTTCTAACCCACAGTGCGGTTGGAGCCACTCTGTGGGTTTTGACCCACAGTGCCTCATGGCACCAAATCTTTGCATCCAATTTTTTTTTCTTGCAAGTTTTTTTTTATACAAATTTTTTTATTATTATTTTTTTAAAACAATATTGATATATAAATATATATTTATTTATATACACATATATATATTATATTTATTTATTTATATATACATATATATATTATATATATGTATATATGTCTATATATATGGCTGTGAAGATATATGTAAATTTTATATGAACCAGAATGTTGAATAAATGTATATTCATATGCATATAGATTTTAACTTCATTGGTTTTTTTTATTTTGTTTTTTTAAAAAGCAACATACATATCTTTTTCTTTTTTTTAAGAACAACTTAGTTTAAAAGGTAAGGCATTAGATTTAACTATATATATATATATATATATATATATATATATATATATATATATATATATATATATATATATATATATATATATATATATATATATATATATATCTGCAACATTCTATTAATTGAGAGTAGGTTATTTTATGATCGGATTAGATTGTTAAAAAACATGTAGTTTTTTTTTTGGAAATAAGAAAGCATAGATTTAATATTTCCTCTAAAATGTGTGTTTTCTTATTTATCCATTATAACAGCAAGATGCAAATATGGAATAAGACTAAGAGTAACTCTAAGAAGTATATTTTTTTTTGTTTAATCTATAATCAGAAATAAAAATTTATTTTCTATTAACGGCTATACAACTAACATAACACATTGTAGAAAAAGATAAGATTAAGTAAAGGATTTGACTTAAATGTTTATCTACCATTTTTCATTTTAACATGCATTTCTTTTCAATAGAATAATAAAACAAAAAACAAGATTAACATTCCTACTCTATTTCAAAGTAATAAATAAATATGTAGGAATGAACCCAAATGCTTCTTTGATTTCTTTGCAATGAATATACTCAAAGTAAATATACATTTTTTTTAATTTTCTTTACATGATAATAAGAAAGTTACAAACTCAAGCCTTTTCATTTCTACAAAAATGAGGACTTGTTACTTGCACATGCTTGACTTTACTCCATCCTTTATTCCCAAAGCAAACCTACAAATAAAGTTTGTAGGTTGTGACCATGGAGGCTCACCTCCCAACCTAGGCTTACATGAAGCCACTGCCGAGCTAGGAGAACCAAGGCTAAACGGGTTACAAACATCTCAAACAACAAAATAAGAAGAAACTCAACAACACTTGAACTCCCAACCCAAGGATAAACAATGTCACCAGGTGACTTTTTTTTTGTGGGGTGAAGGTGGACCAAGTACCTAGAGGAGATCTACAAGGAGAAACCAATGCCTTTACAAGGATACCAAAGTAAGACCATCACAAGTCACATACTTGTCCCAAAATACCCTTATGTCCCCCATGGCATACAAGCACATATCTCCCCTTATGACCCGCTTTGCATTAACATAAAAATATTGCAGCAAGGGTCCCATAACCCTTGTGTATCTCTCTCTTCTAAGAAGAGAGTCTCTACACTTAGGTTGTCAAGAAACCCTTCACCCCCAAGGCTACTCTACCCTCCCAAGGGTGAATATGGCCTTGAAACACCCAAAATACATAAACCATACAACACATAAAAAGAACACAAGGAAGAACTCCAAAACTAAACTTCCCAATCTACATAAACAACAAGAAAAATGCACATACAATCTTTCCTTCACAATGACAATAAAATGAAATATTCAAGGAAGAAATACTACCAACCTTAATCTTGCAAATGGAATGAGGAATGGTTGAAGGAGAGCTGCCCAATCCACTATTCTTTTTCTTTCCAAATCTTAGAAATGTAACTCCAAAAACCAAAACTTCCAACAAGAATTCTAAGTCTCCAAAAAAAAGGAGAGTGGGTGATCAAAATCCTAAGTTTGAATCCCTTCCCTAAGTAGATTCTTCTCACACTTTCCAACCTCTTGGAAAGGGTGTGAGATTTCATAGGTTGGTCTTCCCAACCTCTTACTAGCTCTCTAAAAAAGGTAAATGAAAAAGGTAAAAGAAAATGGGGAAGAGCAACTATCACTCAATTGGAAGGTTGTCTAACCTAGGAGAAATCCTCAAAAGTTGAATTTTGTCCATCTTATAAAACTCAACTTTTGAGGTGACTTGACAGTCACATGTGAGTGGACACATGGTTAAAATTGACCTTTACCCATAGGTATAACATATGGACCTTTAAAAATACCCCTAACCTAACCTTGGGAGTTAGTTTGACCCTCTAGAAACTCACCTAAAGTTTACCTACAGGTCAAACTTGAGTTGACCTTTCTAATGGCTCTCTATCCAAGGCTCTTTTGGGACCACACTATGATATTTTGAAAAATGAATTGGTTATACAAATTCCCTCCAAGGGACATGTCACTGCCAACTCACTTCACAACACAAGTGTCAAGTGACACCAAAAAAATACACAATACTTAAATACACATGGCAATGTCCCTTTTTGGAATTAACAAATTTAAAATTTTCAATTTAAACACACATTCAAGCATTCACATTTACAAATAAAACACATTACACACGAGGTGTTGTCTCTCCAAATAGACAACCCTTGGCTTCACAAATGCACATAGGTTTAGCTTGATTCTCCAAATAGTTTCCATGGTCACATGAATTAGTTTTCGTGCACATCTCACTTTGCACATTAGTAATGTCAATTAACCACATATAATATTAATATATGAAAAGAATACAATTCAGAAACTTTGCATACAATTTTAATCATAACAATCAAATTACCAATTATCCAATAAAATCCACATAAAATAATTTACTCAATGGCATCATCATAATCGTCATGAAATTCAATCATTCGTAAGGCATGCATCCATAATTTCTAACATCATAAATAAAGTACTGCAAATCAGAAATAAATGGCATACACCATTTCAATGGTATCCAATCACTAGATCATATAGAATCTATATACATAATGCATCAAAATAAAGTATCAATAATAAGTCCAACATGAAAAATAACTGCAATGCTATGATGGCTCGAGGTAGGGCCTCACATTCTGTTTATTAGATTGTTCATTGGCATTTTCTTTCCACGTAGCCTTTTCAACATATAACTTATTAATTTCATCATTCATTTCATTATGACCCTGTTCAAGCTCAATTAACCTTTGTTGAATATATTTTACAACATATCTTGTGAACATGGTTGAATGCATGGTTAAAGTGACAACCTCCAATGGGGAGGTATCCTTTATAGTCTGCAAGATTGTTGTTCCTTTGGCTTCTTTCACCAAATCTACAAGCTTCAGCTTATTGGTATTCTTTGAACTCACCCATGCAGTTAACATCTTGATCTTAGGGTTGTACCCTGTGTCGCTCACCCCTTCATTGAAATAAAATTTTGCAACTACCATTGGGTTTAATTGTTGCCTCACCTGGTCTAACATGAATATTTGTTTCAAATTCATCCCCGTTACAAATAACAAATTCCTTTTCGAGACAATTTCTATGGCCTCCTCGGGGGTAATATGCACATCATCAAATATTTCCTTTTTAAAGGTTTGATTGATGATCTCCTCATGTTTGGACTCATCCGCACCCATGAGGTTCATCTGCTTTCATTCTTCAAATTCCTTCATTTTAATTTTCAACCAATAATCTTTAAATTTTGGGGTATGGATGAATTCATCATCATTTAGGAACCTCATAGACATAGCTACCCTCTCATCAAAGTATTACTAGGCTCAACTCCCTTTGTTACTTGGGCTTTATAGCCATTTATCTCTTCCTCATAATTTGGTGTCTCAACCTCTAATTTCTATGTTGCTTCTTCTCCTCTTAGGGTCCTTAATGCACCAGTAGCTTCATTAGTATCACCCTCCCCTTCTGATTCATTATAAGGTACAAGGGGGTCTAGATAATTTAACTTTTGTTTCTTGGTAGGAGGAGAGATAGGAGAAATCTCCTTTGTGGACTCATCATCTGACACATCATGTATGACAACACCTTGGTGTTTCTTTGGTGGAACAATGGCCTGTTTTGGTGGAGATCCATTGCATGTTGATTTACCATATATTTTATCAAATTTATTTAAACATAATTCTATTCTATTCAATTCATTTGTTTCTTCAGTATATATAAAATCCAAGAAAGGTAGGATCTTTCTTCTTCTTTTCTCCTTCTATCTTCATTATAATATGCCATTTTTTCCTCCGCTATATGATCTCTCCATATGAAGTCAAATTTCTAACCAGATCCTCCTCTATCAAAATTTCTTGTAAAACTAATTTAACAATAGAACTAATGTGATTCTCTGAATCACACATTCTCTCTTTACCAGACTTTAATAAATAATTTTTTTTTATATAGTTTTGTAACTTTTCCAACATGTTGGAGCTAATGGAAAAACCTACAAATGTGACATGATGAGGCATGAATTTCCCTTTCCTCATTCTCTCTATTATTTCCTTTTCTAGCCATAACATTTTCCATACGAACTCCAGGAAAGCAAGTCTATTTGATACAAACATGGGCAATAAATGAGACATTTAGGGGCATCCATATACCCTAATGATGTTATTTTCATCCATGTAAAACAATCTGCAAAATTATGAGTATGACCCTTTTCAGGATCATAGGCTAATGGCCTCAACACCTTTCTTCTGTCGGGTGATAGTCTCTCAACTAAATGATTGAAAACACCAAAAATAGTGATAGCAAATGAGTCATGGAATGTCTTGTAGTCTGCATCCCTGCATCTTCTGTCCCATAGGTAACACCAAAACTACACTGGTAGCCTATTACAATTCTCATCCACTACTCCCAATTTTAGCCTTTGAGCAAAGACTTGCTTATTTTGAAATATAATCAGGTAGCACAACAAAGAGTAATGGCGGAAGTCACTACTTTTCTTTTCCTTCCAAGCCACCAGTTGCTCATGTGTATCTTCTTCTCAATCCTAGAGGCAAAATCAAATTTAAGGTTCACCTCTAAATTTTGTATCCTCTATACACATTAGTGATACAAGCATCTTGGTTTTGGCATCCTCTCCTAGTATTTGATACAAGGAAAAGTAAGCTCTTTATAAATATACAAGGAAGTCATCAATAGGGAAGGGCTCACTGCTTGTTATTATTAGAGGCTTATTGTTAATGCCCCTCCTCTTGTACGACAAAATTTCATCCTTCCTAAAAGTTTTGTGCAGCCTATTATAATCTATTGCAAATTGTTCAAGGTTGAATTTGGTGAGGGCTTGTTTGTTGAGCATGAAATAGTCAATAATAGAAAATTTTGTAACTACCAGTCGAGGGTTACCACTTGGCATTCTAGCAGCTCTAGTAACAAGGTGGTAGTTGTCAGCTAACAGTTGAATCAAGTCAACATCCACAAAAAAGTTTGGCACAACCAATTTTGCAATGTCATAAGTCCAAGGATTCGACACAAGAATTTTTCCATCCTTTTTTTTTTTTAAATACCAAAACAAGTCCCTTCCAGAAATGAGAATTTTAACATCTCTACAACCCTCCATCTTATCCTTAAACACATTTTTGGCCCCTATGTTTGTCGAGCTAGGCAATGCATCTAACAATGATTTTTGTAGAGGCCTTTTAGCTGGGTTTGTTACCCTAGGTTTCTTTTACCCTACGTTTCTTTTCTAAACCCTCTTCCCTTTTGGAACTCTCTCCTTCCCCAATTTCTACTTTCCTCTTAGACATTTTGGCTCTATGTTCTTTTTTGAAAATTCAAACACTTCTACAAATATGGCAGCTTGAGGAAGTAATAGAGTAATTACTTATAATTATCATGTGTAGTTCCTACTCACTCCTTTTTGTTACAGAACCCAAATCGCACAATTCTCTAGCTTGGAATAAAGAAAATGAGATAAAAATTGGCTATTAATGGTGACCTTTGGGGTTTTTCTGTATTAATTTCATGTGTGCCATTAAAATCTCTACCACCATTTTCAAAATAATGCTGATGTCATGCATCAATTTCCCTCAGAAATCCTCTTCGTTGTATTGCAAACATGTTTTATTAATTATGCTTTATCATTGCGAAATAGAGACAACACTTATCGCTATATCACTACACCCCTCTTCTTTTTATTTTGGCTTCCCATGATATGGTGAAACCACTTTTGACCATTGTCGCTTATTGCAACAAGATTTTTCATCCTTTATGTCCTTTTTGTGACATAGCAATATCTTATTAGGCTATCGCTAAATCGCGCCGCTCTAGAATCCTTCATGTCCTTTTTCTGGCAAAATGGCGATGACACTTTAAATGCTTGTCTTTCTTCTCACTATTTTGTAGCTCACCAAATATCATAGGTTATGGGACCCACAAAATGGAGATGTCATAACACACTATTCAGCCTTAATCATTGTTTTGCAGACTCTTTAATATGATGAAGTATGAGTCCCGCAAAATAGAAAAATCCACATAAGCCTCATTTCCTTCTTCAATTTTTTGCACAATGATTAATTTGATGAGATCTAGTTTTAGTGAAATAGTGACACCCAATATGCTCCATGTTCCTTTATCAATGTTTCGCTAAGTGCTTTCTTTGGTGGACTACAAAATAGCAATAATTGTATAGCCTGAGTTTCTTTTGTTGTTGTTTCGTTGAGTGCTGAATGTAATGGAGATAACTTAGAATTTTGCTTTATAGTGGCTTAATCATGATAATGGCCTAGATATATAGGTATCCTAGGGGAATCAAGCAGGATGCAGAACTATTAAATGATTTTAGAAAAAGGTATAGTATGACTTATGACTTGATATCAAGGTTTTTAAGTTTTTAGGCTAGAAAACACATTGAATTTATGTTAGACAGGGAACTCATCTTTTATAAATTAGCTTATATGATTTAGTTGTGTGGACAGTAGTGGGAAAATAAGTTGGAATATCATGGGTTTTTGGAGACAAATTTATTTTATGGGTTCTAACACATCCTTCATCAAGAATCAATTTCACTTAGAAATAGGGGGAATGTATGCATTCTTGTTCTCCTTCTCTTGTTTTGGTAGAATATTCTATGTTTGTTCAAAGAACTCCTTTTCAAGGTAGATTTCTTTTGAGCAAAGATCTCTTCTCCTCTGAGGATCCTCTTTACATTTGTTGCAAGATATCTCTATTTCAACTATCTTATCCTTTCTTATAAGAGTATCCCCTCTTTAGCTTGGATTTATCACATCGTTGGCTAAAGGATATCTCCTTAGTGTTGAAGGTGGGTATCCTTATTTCTATCTTTCTTAAGACATCAAGATAGGGCTATGTTGATGTCTTAACAGGGTACCCATATATCCCTCTTTGTACTATATTGTACCATATTTTTGCATGTCTTAAATGCGGTGTTCATTCTTGAAACTAGAGAAAACAAACACTTATACGAGATGCTTCATGCCTGAAAATAGATGCAACATTTGATATATGTCTTAGACAAGGTATACATTCCCAAAACCAAAGAAAAGAAACTTACATGGGATGTCCTTGAAACTAAGCATGTATATGTCTTAAATGGGGTGCACATTCTTGAAGCTCGTAAAAACAAACTCTTACAGGGGATGTCCTCAAAACCAGGCATGCATTTGTCTTAGATGGGGTTACGCATTCTTGAAACCAAAGTAAAACTCTTAAAATAGATGTTCCCAAAACCAGACATTCGCCTCTTGGCATTTGCATTTGAATTATATGTCTTAAACAAGTTGAAGGACTCTTGGAACTAGAGGAAACAAACTCTTATACGGTGTTATATACACTTGAAACTAGACATCAATTGCACACACACACACATGCACACATGCACACACACACACACACACTAGGATGAGTGGAACTAGCAGAACACAACTAGACTATTCCTACTCTCCTCACAAACATGGATCACCTAGAAAAAATATTTAGGGGCAAGTATCCATTTCCATTCTCACCATTCTTCCCATGGATCACCTAGAAAAACACATCTAGAATGTATATGTGCTCTCTCTTTCCTTATTCTCATGAAATCATAGCTTTACTATCGATGCTTCATGGATGATGCATGATTTTCTCTTTTATGTGATCACTCGTTTTCTTGAGATGATTATTTTAAAGAATTATATTAGTGGTTGAGACATTTTGATATGGAGGTCTCTTCGAATAGTTGACATGAGGTCTTGTCTTTGGTCTTTGGTCTTTATCTTTTGTGTTGTGTGTCTTTTGCCTTTTTGTCTTTGTTGGCCTTTTTGTTTTTGTCTTGTTTTGCATGCCCATACATATGTTTGAGTGAGTTAACATCCTAAGATTGGGGGCTTGGTCCCTCAAAATTAGTGATGTATTATACTCCTTGTAATCATGCTCCTCATTGCTCCTCTTATTCGTATTTGTCTTTCATCTACTTTACCATGAGTATTTGCATAGTCTCATAATCCCACTAAAGTGGAGGCTAAATGTAGCATCCTAAATTGTACTCCCTTACAATTTGGTCCACATTTTGGCCCTCCTCTTAGTGTTCATGTCTCAAAGTTAAACTAGGACCTAATTTTTTCCATACCATTCAATTCTAGCTTCTTTTCCACTTTTCACATCACATGGCTCCTTGATTATGGCCCTAAAATGGGGTAGGACCAAGGCGTGACACCATGGTCCTCATTGGTACTAGGGTGTGGCACCTTGGTCCTCTCAAATAGGACTTTAATTTGGCCCCTCTCAATGGTCACAATGAGCTAGCGAGAATGCGATCTCCATGTCGGCCTATATCAGGAAATTAAGGTGTTTTTCAGTGGGCAAGCATATAAAGAGGTTCATACATCTCATTTGATCATATAAGAGGATAATAAGAGAATCGTAAGGCACCCATTCAAGAAATATATATTCAAGCATTGAAGCATTCATCATCAAGCATTTCTAGACATCTTCAAGGCTACATATTTTTTATTTGTCTATTATGGAGAAACATTACATCATTCATATGCAAGCATGTGTGTGTAATTAGGGTTTTGTCATGTTGATCATGATATTTAATACAACATATGTGGTTACATTCAAGAAGAAAAGCATGATTATCAGTCATTGCAAATCTGAGGTATATATTTCCATCGTTTATTTCAGTATTTGTAACATTTCATTCAAGGTTAATTCCTAAACTAAGATTTGACTTAGGAAAACCCCTATCCCCAAACTATTTCCCCTTCTTTTTGTGTGTAGTAAATAGGTACAGAGCTACAAACTTCAAGATAAGCATTATTTACAATGACAAATTGATCCCCCGTTGGAGTGTGAAAAGTTCAGAAGAGTAGGATGTGGGCGACACGGTACCAAAATTTTAGGAGCTCTTTCTGGGAACATGTCCAAATCTACTTACATTGCTCATATCTAGGTTCGTGGATCAATCCAGTGACTATAGCTTATTGTTTCTGCATTTTTAACACTTTTAGCCTAATTTCAGAAATTCAACTCACAAAATAGTTTTACCCATTAAAACCTGCAATCTAATTAGAATTATCAGTCCTAATCTTTGTCGGTTTGTGAATAGATCTATTGGATTGGAACCCTCTTTTGAATGTAATGGTCTTTAAGAAAAATTAGTTGTTTTACTACATCCAATGATGAAGACCCTGATTTTCACCATTACAAGTTTAAATATGGATAGATCTTGTCTCTTGGTATTTAAGGTAAGGTATACTAGTGAGGGAAGAAGGATTTTTTTCTTGTGGTAAAATAATTCACAAGGAAGAAGGAAGATTGTTTGATGATTAATAATTTTTAGATGGATGATAGTTTCTATGTTTTGAAAGATAATCCCTAAGCATTTGAACTTTAAGAAGATCATCCATAGATGTTGATGAATTAGGATATCCTAAACCTTTTGTAGTACATTGTGAGCGAGAATCCATAGGGACACTCATTCCTTGTTCTTTTTTTCCAAGTCCTTGTCCTCTATAGCCTTATTTTGAAATAATACCATGGCCAACCTCATAGGATGTTTTCAATTGTGAAGAAGAAGGACTTTGATCATGTATTTCTATAAAATTTGTTGTATAAGGGCATGTTGAAGAACCAAAAGGATGAATAGATGAAGGGATATACTTTAGAGGAAGATTCTCCTTTCTATAATCATTATTCATGTCCTCTTTGATAGGTTGGGGGCCAGGATACTCATCATCTAAGTCTCCATCTTTCCTCAATGTTATTGTAGACACCCAAATACGTCCACTTAATTAAATGAATACTTAGCATTTATTTGCTTATTTAACCATCGTTCAAAAATTAGTTAAATTAATATTTAATTAATTTACCCTAACCCTCTTCTCTTATTAATTAAATAAATTATTCAATTTATTTGATTTAATTCACTTAAACCATATTCTGACTTTTAATTAAATAAACAAATAATATTTGTTTAAATAAATACCCACTCTCACATTTAAATAAATCAATATTTATTTAAGTCCCCCCACCCACTTGAATTTTCCTACAAATGCAAGTTGTGCATTTAAATAAATTTTTAATTAAATAAATCCTATTTACCCTCACCCACTAACTACTCTTCTAGAACTTTCTAACCCATTCCAAATTAGTCTAAACCCCAAAATAACCCACCTTTAACCCATGCACATTCCCACACATGAAGGACTCTTACAAAGTCTTTAATGTTTCCCTCCTTCAACACACTAACCCACATGGGTCTTGACCATTTAGTCAAGGCTTAACCATGGGTAAAATTTGCACAAGAGTTTACCCATTAGATAATAACCTTACCCCTGGATAAAAGCTTTATCGATTAACCCCAACCATGGAGAGTAACCCTCTCCTCTCAATCCCTCTCATGTTGACACTTGTCACCATGGCATTGGTGCAAGTTACAAACATGGATTGAGGATCATGCTCCTCTCATGCAATCCTAGCCCTTGCTAAACCAGATTAATATTTACCATTCAGTCCTTTATTTTTCCTATAAAAGGAGCCATCATCCTCAAGAAAATGAGGAAGCATTGTGAGCATTGTTAATATAGGTACATTATCATTGTGACTTAATCTTTCTCATAGTATAGAAATCCTATTTTGTGCATTGGAATAGTAATAGGATTTTAATCATCAACCACTTCAAACCTTCATTTGTCATCTTGGTGTGAGTGCTTAAGTTGAGGGTGTACTTCATGTAGCTATAAGATCTTGAAGAGGAGAAGGACAAGGAAGAGACAACATCATCAAGCATAGGGGGGCGTATTACATTTGTCTAGTTCTTTATTTTTCTATTTGCTTTGTTACTAATCTTTCTTGATGTGATTTTGAAATGGATTTATCTTCATGTTATGCTTATTGTTGAAAGTTTACTAACATGATTTCATTATGATTGTCACTAATCCCTTTTTCATAGCTTCATTTAAATAACCCAAAACCAACACAATAGGAGATTCATTGGTTCAGGAGGCTCTTCTAAGCTTAGGATTCCAAGCAAACAGAAGAGGACCACTTGTAGGATCACCCCTTCCAGAAGCAGGACAATGTCTATTGCAAATCAACCTACAAGGTCCAAAAATTCAAATTACGAAAACATTTCTCAGTTACTGTATCTACATACAACAAGTAAGAAAAGGAGTTGTGTTTCTCACCAAACTAACACTCGTGGGATAAAACTCTTGTCTCCTTTAGACACCCAAGAAACATCAATAACCCCATCAGATCAAACCCCTGCAGTAGCTATCGACAAACCTTTCACATCAACAAAAATCCCTATAACATGCAGTGATAGAGTTCTACCAAGTGATTCCAAGATAGATTCACATGAACACAAGTGGGATTCTTCATTTTCACAATCATCTATTGGAGAAACTTTTGAGGTTAAGAGAGTTGAAGGAGATGCATTTATTAAAACCTTTTGGGATCCAGTTGACGAGGATACTTCAAGGACAACAAGGTCACCTCCCAAGCCCGATTACGAAGTGGATAGTACTGATGATGACCTTGATTCCTCCATACTTACCCTAACTAATGCATCCTATGAACTTAACTTGATCAAAAAAGAAATGCTAATTATTCACCCTAGACTCATTGATTGGGCCCAGCAAGATCCCTCACACCTTGACACATTCCAAAATGATGACATGATCATATACTTTCTTGAATTACAAGATAACATACCAAGCGAGGATCACAAAGTTGGGTATGCTATTGAACTTAACAACATGACTTAATTTGGAGAGAATTCCAAACCTTTCAATCACAAAAATATTACAATCAAAATAGGATCCTCAAGTGAAAACCACATTGTGGTACTTGTGGAGACCAAAAGAGTAAAAACAAAGGATATAACCAAAGGTGAAAACCTCTCTAAGGCACTTGAGGATGGAAGGTTTTAAATTCTCCCCTTCAGCACTAGTCAAGAGAGATCATCCATTCTTATAGAAGAGACAAAGGAAGTCAATCTAGGGGCACTAGAAAATCCACACATAATACATCTAGCAGAATCACTGACTCCGACCGAAGATCCTTATTTTATAGAGTTCTTTCAAAAGCAAAAAATCAATTTTGCATGGTCATATGCAGACATGCTAGGACTAGATCCAGAGCTTATAATGCATCACTTGACAATAGAAGAAGGAGCCAAACTAGTAAAACAAAAGCTCAAAAAGATGCATCCTCAGATTGCATTGTTAGTCAAAGCAAAACTCAAAAAGCTATTAGATGGTTTCATAAGACCCATAGATTATGCAGAAAGGATATCCAACATTGTACCAGTGGAAAAACCAATTGGGGTCATCCGTATCTGTACTGATTTTAGAGATCTCAACAAAGCATGTCCTAAGGATGACTTCCATCTTCCAAACATTGATATAATCATGGACCTCATAGTAGGACATGCAATTCTATCACTCAGGGATGGCTTTTCAGGATACAACTAGATAAAGATTTCTCTAGAGGATCAACACAAAAACAACGTTTACATGCCCATGGGGTACATACTATTGGAATGTAATGTCACTCGGTCTCAAGAATGCAGGTACCACATATCAAAGGGTGCTGACTACTATATTCTAGCAAATGATGCATACACTAATGGAAGACTATGTGGATGATTTACCTGGTAAATCAGTAACAAGAGAGGGACACCTCATCATAATGGACAAAAATTTCACTAGATTGGAGCAATATAATATATGCCTAAATCCAAAGAAGTGTGTCTTTGGAGTGACCTCTAGGAATCTCGTAGGATACATTGTCTCAAATAAAGGAATAGAGGTTGATCCTACAAAAGTCAAAGCAATCATGGAAATGTGACCTCCTAGGAACATCAGTTAGTTGAGAACATTACAAGGGAGGCTACAATCAATCCATTGCTTCATCGTACAAGTGGTTGATAAATGTCACCCCTTCACACATTTTCTCCATAAGAATGTTTGTTTCAAATGGGAAGATAATTGTCCACAATCATTTCAATAGATTAAGGATTACCTAATGACACCACCATCTCCAGATAGGTTATTATTGTTATACATATCAGCTACAACTATGGCTTTAGGCTTCTTACTCGCACAACATAATGAAGAAGGCAAAGAATGTGCAGTATACTACATTTCTAGAACACTGGTTGGGTATGAACTCAATTATAACCGTATTGAATGAGCTTTCCTAGGAGTGATTTTAGCAGCAACCAAATTAAGGCATTACATGCTTACACACAAAATGCAACTCATTGCCAAGATAAATCTATTGGTGTAAATAAATATTCATTATGGATATTATTACACTCTATTTAAGTTAACTTAGGATAATGCATCTCTTTGTAGTTTGGATTTGAGACACTTAGGGAAGTGTGCACATAGGGATAGAGCTTGTAGGAGAAATTCCACCTTTTGTGGTCTTATTTTGCTGTTACACTCCACATTCGCTGGGTCGTCCACCTCTTATGGAATATTATATTATTTCTCCTACCTACCCCTAGTATTTCTTACCTACCCTTGTTTCTCATTGAGCCACATGTCATGATTGTGTGCTCGTACAGCCATATGGCCTTGCCTATATAAGAAGGCATATATTCATTGTATTGGTAAATCCAGTTGATCATTTTCATATTGATGAGAATACAGTTTGTTCTTGTCATTCTTTTGTCTCTATTTTAATACTTTTCATTGTGCCCTTGATCTTGGCAAAATCTCACATGGTATCAGAGCCATTGGGGCTTCATTGATTGGTTTTTGGAGACATCGTGGAAGGCTTCTATTTTTAGATATGAGGGACTGCATTTTTTGGAGGAATCTTAGAGCATTTTCGACCTCACCATTGCGTCCGGGAGGCCATTTCCATAAAAATTGAGTATAAATTCGACCTATTTTGGCGAAAATCAATTTTTTGGGTGTGGAGGAAATTTTCTACCCAACTTGGGCGGTACGGTACAAAAATTTTGGATTTTTTTCAAAAAAAAAAAAAAAATTCTGAAAATTATTTTCTAGTTTGAAATTTTTTTTTTGATGAAGAAAAAAAAAAAATTGAAAATTATTTTTGGGATCCATACCTTCTGCCCAGTCAGCAGCGCACAGTCAGCACCCAGTCAGCATTTTCTTTGGAAATTTTTAGACCCCTCTCCGTTGAGCAGTTTGGATTTTTGGGACAAATTTGGAGGCCCATAACTTGCTCAATTTTGCTCCTTTTTTGGTGCAATTTTTTTTTATTTGGGCTAATTTTTCATGCTCTTCATAGTGGTGTGGTTATTTTCTGGTTTTGGTGCATAGGTTTTTCAGAATTTTCAGATTCTCTCAATTGTACCTGTCTAATCCTCAATTCTGCAACTTCAAAGACCTCGTTTGAGCTCATACGACCTCCTTTTCAGGTGCCATTTTTTTTTAAAGTGCATGTTTTTTCATCTACTTTCATAATCTATGATCATATTTTAGAGATTTTAAGTAGAAATTGTACTTTCAGATATTCATCTTATTTGGCCTATTTGGTACTTGTAAATTGCTTGGATCTTAGTTTAGATCTCTTGCATTATTAGTTTGAGTCTCTTTTGGCCTTATTGAGGCAGTTGTAAAATTGAAATCAGAAGTCCACTTTGCCATTTTTTGCAAGTGGCCCATTGTACATGCACTAAGTATAAAGTGCCAAATCATCACTTTTGGGGGGGTTCTTTGATTGAGTGAATTTGGGGGGGTCTCTTGTGTGATTTTGCCTCTCTTTCCTTGTGCTCTTTCATTTTTGTTGGAATGAGTCCTCATAAATTTCCACCTTTAACTCCACATAATTATACATCATGGAAAATTAAAGTATGGAGCAAATTAATGGAAACAGGTCTCATGCATTACATAGATGGAACAATAGCAGCACCACCACCTGATCCTAAGGCTGATCCTAATGCTCAGTTAGAATGGCTCACTAATAATTGCATGGCTCTTAGAACTTTGCACAAGTATGTATCAGATGACCTCATCTTTCATATTGAGAAGTGTACTACAATCAAAGATGCCTAGGATATGTTTTAGAAATTGTATGGTCAAGTTGATGAAATCAGAGGTTATAAGATTGACAATGAGCTCACCAACTTGGATCCCAAGAGTTTTGATACAATCCAAGATTATGTCACCAAAGCAAATGAGCTAAGAGAAAAGCTTAAGGATTGTGGAATTGACAAAAAAGATGCTCAGTTGATATTCAACTTGTTGGACAAGATTGCACCAAAATATGTAGCATTTGTGTCTAGCTTCCAAACTCATCGTTTGACAGTGGGGAGTTCCTATGTTATGCCTTCATTTGATGCTTTCACAGAAATGTTGATATTGGAACAATCTAAGCTATTGAACATGGGGCTTCTCAAGTCTTCAAAGTCCAAGGCTTTGGTGGCTAATCAAGGGAATCAAGGAAGTCAAGGCAAAGATTCCAACAAGAAGAAGAAGCAATCTAAGTCACAGCCACAATAGGAAAAAGGACAATCATCCTCTCCATCACAAGGCGATTTTTCATCCTCTTCCAAGAAGGGGACACCACCTAAGAAGGATAAGCCAACTTGTGCATATTGCAAGAAGTATGGTCATGATGAGTATCGATGCCACACAAAGCAAGTTGATGAGTTAACTAATCTTCTTAAGAAAAAAAACATCAACTTGCCATCTACCTACACAAAGAAGGATTCATCTCCTTCCTCTTCCTCATAGTCTAAGGGAAAAGGGCAAGCATTTGTGGCTACAATAAGTTCTTCACAGCAGTGGATACTTGACTCAAGTGCCTCATATCACATGGGTTCTACAAAGAAGCAGTTTTCTTCATTGGAGCCATCTAAGGTACCTCACATTTACATAGGCGATGATACACAAGTAGAGGTTGAAGGGAAAGGTTTAGTTGACATGGATGATGGAACATTTGAGAATGTTCTCTATATTCCTAGCTTGTCTACCAACCTTCTCTCTATCTACCAAATCACTCACTATGGGAATGGGAAAAAGGTTGAGTTTACACCAGATTCAATTGTGGTAAAGGAACTTGATGATGATGCCTTGGTAGCAGTGGGACAAGTCAATGACAACTCAAGGCTTTATTCATTCTCCCACTTTGTGCCAAGTTCACCTTCTAGGGCCTTGCTTACTCATTCAAATTCAGAAAGTAAGCTATGGCATAAGTGGTTTGGTCACCTCAACTACTGCTATCTTCAGCAGCTCAACACTAAAGATATGGTCATAGGTCTACCTCATATCAGTTTTTCAGAGGGTGTATGTTCAGGTTGTTCCATGGGAAAGCATCCTAAGGAAAAGTTTGATAAGGGGAAAGCTTGGAGAGATTTGGAAGTTCTTCAATTTGTTCACAATGATGTAGCAGGTCCATTTCCAGCACCTTCATTTAGTAAGGCCCGCTATGTCCTCACCTTCATTGATGACTACTCCCGCTTCATTTGGGTCTACTTTCTTATTCATAAGAGTGAAGTATTTGATAGATTTTAGGACTTCAAGACTCATGCGGAGAAGCAATCTGAGAAAGTGGTGAAGATTCTTTGTACAGATAATGGAAGGGAATATGTGAACAAGAGACTTGAGGATTTTTGTACATTTGAGGGGATTGATCTTCAACATTCTATAGCATACACTCCATAGCAGAATGGAGTTGTAGAATGCAAGAATAGAACTCTCAAAGAAATGGCTAGCTGTATGATTCATGCACGTTCTCTTGATCCCACTTTTTGGGCTGAGGCTATCAGTTGTGCCACACACATCCAGAATTGGGTTCCTCACAAAGCTTTGCAAGGTATTACTCCTTTTGAAGCTTGGGCTGGTAGGAAACTGATTGTGAGACATTTCAGAGTCTTTGGGTGTCTAGCATGGGCTTGCATACCTCCGCAGAAATGCAAGGCATTGGAACCATAGAGTCAACCTTGCATATTTGTTGGATATCCTGAGGGTGTTAAGGCATATAGATTGATGGATCTTGAGACACATGAGGTGTTCATTGAGAGGAGTGTTCACTTTGAGGAAAGCTCTCCTACCTTAGCCTCTCTACCTCCTCCACCTTACTCCATTGTGGATAGTGATGTTAGTGATTCAGATGATGAGACTCCTTCAACTCTGACTCGCAGGGTTACACCTCTGCAGAGTCCACTTGTAGTTGAGGAGCCTTGTTCTCCACCTCCACCTAGACCTCGTTGGACTCGACAGACACTTGAGTCCATGGGTTCTCTTGTTGGGGATCCTTCAGATACACAGAGAACTCAATCACAACATCGGGATCTTCCACATGCATTCATTGCTACTACTTCTGATCCATAGACATTTTGGGAAGCATTAGGGGTTCTTGAGTGGGACCAAGCTATGGAGGAAGAGTATAGTTACTTGATGAGGAACAACACATGGGATTTAGTCCATCTCCCTAAGGGGAGAAAGATGGTTCGATGTAAGTGGATCTATCAGACCAAGTTTGCAATGGATGGTAGTGTGGATAGCTACAAGGCTTGACTTGTTGCGAAAGGTTTCTCCCAGGTAGCAGGTGTTGACTATACTGAGACCTTTGTGCCTATAGCCAAGATGAACTCCATTCGCTTGACACTTTCTATTGCTGCAGCTCATGGTTGGGTTATACATCAGATGGATGTGAAGAGTGCTTTTCTTCATGGTGACCTTGATGAGGAGATTTATATGGAGCAGCCACAGGGTTTCATCCAAGATACTTCCTTGGTTTGCAGACTAAGGAAATCTCTCTATGGCCTTAAGCAGGCCCCCAGGGCTTGGTATGCCAAGATGGATTCCTTTCTTCTCTCAGTAGGGTTCACCAGGTGTCATTCTGATCCAAATGTCTATATTTTGTGACAAGATGACTCTCACTTGATACTTGTGCTCTATGTTGATGATTTGATCATTACAGGGAGTACTGCATCCATCATTAGTAGGGTCAAATCTGCTTTGCATGACAAATTTGCTATGACTGACTTGGGTGTTTTGCTCTACTTTCTCAGGATAGAGATTTCATAGTCACCTTCCAAGATTACACTATCATAGCCCAAGTATGCTCTTGATCTACTTGCACGCTTTCATATGGCTGATTGTAAGCCTACACCGACTCCCTTTCTTTCAGGAGTCAAGCTTGAAGCTCAGTGTTCTTCTCCACTAGTTGATGCCACTTTGTATCATCAACTTGTGGGTAGTCTCATCTACTTGACCCATACACACCCTGATATTTCATTTGTAGTTGGCATGGTTTCACACTTCATGTAGGAACCACATGAGCTTCATTGGAAATCCGCCAAATGCATCCTTCATTACATCCAAGGTACACATCACTATGGGATTCACTATGTAGCAGGCATAGGACTTCGCTTGGTTGGTTACACAGACTCCGATTGGGCTGGTGATCTTGATGATCGTAAGTCTACTTCCAGTTACATTTTTCACATTAGTTCAGGCCCCATTTGTTGGTAGAGCAAGAAGCAACATGCTATTGCTCTCTCTTCGACCGAGGTTGAGTATCGAGGTGTTGTTAACGCAGCAACTGAGACCATTTGGCTTTAGTAGATTCTCATAGAGTTTGGGTTCAGCACTCCATGACCAACAGTTCTATATTGCGACAATCAGAGTGCTATTGCAATCTTGAAGAACCCGGTCTAGCACCAGTGGACCAAACACATCGAGATTCATATGCACTATATCTAAGAGCTCATTTAGGAGAAGGTCATTGATTTGCAGTATTGTCCTACAGCGAAGCAGGTTGCTGACATATTCACCAAACCTTTCACCAAGAGTAAGTTCCAGCAGTTGCAAGCTCTCTTGGGGGTATTGGATGTGTCATTAGGGGGGGTCAGCTAACTTCTCCTTCCTCTCTTATGGGGGGGACTTTTTCCTCTTTGAGGTTTTGTCCTTCTTCTTTGAGAGTATTTTGTACTTTCATCTCTCTTTTGGCGGGGAGTTTTTTCCCACTTGGTTTTCTCCTTTTCTCCATTTGTGAGAGATTGCATTGCATGGTTTTGCTTTCATTTGCATATTGTACATGGGTACCTATCATGGCCTAGTAGCTAGGACCCATCTTGCATTGTTGACTTGAGTCTTCATTCCCCTAAGTTTCACTTAAGGGGGGGTGTTGGTGTAAATAAATATTCTGTATGGATATTATTACACTTTACTTAAGTTAACTAAGGATAATGCATCTCTTTGTAGTTTGGATTTGAGACACTTAGGGAAGTGTGCACATAGGGATAGAGCTTGTAGGAGAAATTCCACCTTTTGTGGTCTTATTTTGCTGTTACACTCCACATTCGGTGGGTCATCCACCTCTTGTGGAATATTATATTATTTCTCCTACCTACCCCTAATATTTCTTACCTACCCTTGTTTCTCATTGAGCCACATGTCATGATTGTGTGCTCGTACATCCATATGGCCTTGCCTATATAAGAAGGCCTATATTCATTGTATTGGTGAATCCAGTTGATCATTTTCATATTGATGAGAATATAGTTTGTTCTTGTCATTCTTTTGTCTCTATTTTAATACTTTTCATTGTGCCCTTGATCTTGGCAAAATCTCACAAAATCCACTCAAGTACCTACTCAGTAAAGCATCACTAATAGGCCACTTGGCAAAATGGGTTATGCTCCTCAGTGAATTCGATAGAGAGTATGTGGACCAAAAAGCAATTAAAGAGCAAGTCATTGCAGATAAATTGCAGGAGACCATCCTCTTATCTCAAATTTTCTAGATGAGGAAATCTTCACAGTTATGCCAACACAACAATGGAAGTTATATTTTGATGGGTCTTACACTCGACATGGTTCAGGGGTAGGCATTCTTTTTTATTACACCTCAAGATGATAGCATTCCAAAATCATATCAGCTCACATTCTCATGTACGAACAACATAGCAGAATATGAAGCCTTGATCACATGACTATGTATGGTCGTACAATGGAACTTAAAGGAGCTAAAGGTCTATGGTGATTCACAACTAGTAATCCGATAGGTTAATGGTGAATACCAAACTAAGGATGATAAGCTCATGCCTTACAAGAAAATGGTTGATAGATTCAAATAATTATTCAGAGCTATCACTTTTGAGAAGATTCCTCGAGATCATAATAGAGATGTAGTTGCAATGGATACAATAGCCTCTCTCCTTGATCTTCCACATAATTCAACATGCAACGAGTTCTTAGTTGAACAACTTTGGATCCCTGCTTATGATATTCTAGAATCTGAGATGGTCTGTCAACTCATCGGTCCCGATTCCCCATGGTATGGTGAGTTTAATGCTTACCTACATGATGAAATCCTTCCACCTAACCAATAAAAAAACCAACATAAAACCTTCATACGTCAATCTGCTTGATACACCATCATTTTTGCAGCCCTATACCAATGAGGTCTCAATGGTACCCTCCTCTAATGTTTAGAGAAAGGTGAGGTGACCATGACTTTAGAAGAAGTACATGAAGGTATCTGTGGAGCTCATTCAAGTGGCCCTTCATTAGCTAAAATGATCATGAGGGTAGGATATTATTGGCCCTCCATGGAAAAAGACTCCTACTACTTTGTTAGACAATGCAAAAACTGCCAATTTCACGGAGATCTAATACATGCACCTGCGTAAGAACTGCAACCCCTCACAATTCCATGGCCCTTTTGTCAATAGGGACTTGACCTTGTGGGTAAAATCCATCCATCTTCATCCAATGATCACAACTTCATCATTGCCACCATAGAATACTTCACCAAGTGGATCGAAGTCATTCCACTTACCCAAGTAACCGACAAGAATATCACTTAAATTATCTTAAACTACATCATTTGTCGATATGGTGTACACATGTCCATAATCATAGATAACAGGCTTCCTTTCAAAAATTAGGATGTCCAGGAACTCTATGAGAAATTTCATATCCAACACCATTTCTCCACCCCATATTACCCACAAGGAAATGGTCAAGCAGAAACCTCAAACAACAACATATCGGGGATCCTAAAGAATATAGTCAATTATGTTGGTCGTGATTGGCACATTCATTTGAATCCAGCACTATGGGCATATCAAACTAGCATTCGAAAACCTACAAGTGCAACCCCATACTCACTTGTATATGGAGCAGAGGTTATCTTACCTATTGAGGTTGAATTACCATCCCTAAGGGTCTCCTTGCACAATCTAATAAATGATGAAGAATATCGAGTCTCCCGTCTACAAGACTTGGAGCTCCTTGATGAAGAGTGACAAGCTACCTACAATCACCTAAAATCATATCAACAACACATGAATAGAAGCTACAATCATAGGGTCAAACCTCACACATTTGAGGTAGGAGATCTTGCTCTTAGAGAGAATCCTCGCAATCAACCAAACAGAGAACATCGGGGAAAATTTGAATCCAATTGGTTGGGTCCATATGTCATAACTGTAGTCTTCGGGTCTAGAGCATGTCAGTTAGCAACTTCAGAAGGAGAACCACTGGCAGATCCAATCAACAAAATGCATCTCAAAAAGTTTCATACATAAGTTATCCAGAGCATCAGGCTCATCAAATATCTGAAAATACCAAAAAAGAAAATAAAAAATTAGAGAAAGTCCTGCAAAAAGTACAAAAAAATCAAAAAATCAAAAAATAGTAAAGAAAAATCATTCATCCAAATGGTGAAACTAGTTTGGTGGCACCTTGGATAAGTATGGCGATGAAAAGATAGCAAATAGGGGCCATTCATAAAAGGTTGTAGTTCCATTGTCTTTCAAACTTGTTGCGATCACATCCATTGCATCCCTTCATACATCCTATCTACCATGGCTTGTTATTGCTCTACAATTAGGGTTATTGCTTTATGTGTCCCACCTCATGCTTTTACACTAGCACCTAATTGGGGGCAACATTCTTAACCTAATGATGGGAGTGGATTCTCAATATTGGTGATTCGTCGAGTTACTCATTCGGAAAATATCCTAAAATAATCCAAAAACATTTCTAAAATATCAAAAAGACTAAAAACATTCAGAAAATGTCCTGAAATAATCCAAAAACATTCATAAAATGGTAAGAAAACACCCAAAAATATTAGAAAACATCAAAATCAATCAAAAACATTACAATGCACTTGTACATAAACACCCAGCCAACTACAAAACAACATTTGAGCTAGCTAAAATATGACCAACTATCAGACAAACAAACATCTAATCAACACATACATGAAATTGTCTTAAACAAGGATGCATCCTTCCTTCAAAATAAGACATGGTGACATATCTCTTTGATAAGAAGATTATGTTTGGTTGATAAGCATTTGGTCAGATAATTGCTTTTTATAACAGGTTTCTATGTTGCTCTAGGACATCCACAAGTGACTAGAGTGGCTAGGATGGTTCGTAATATCTTTTTCTTATCTTTGTTTTTTGTCTATGGATTGTTCCAATGAAGTTTTGGGGCACATACTAATGGCGTCTATGTGGGAATTTCACTAAGCTATGAGATCCTATGCAAAAATACAAGCCATGGATCACTATGGCTTATTGACTACAACATAAACCTCGACCATATGTATATAAACCAGAAGGGAGGGGAATTTATCCTTGTTTGTGATGTTTGTTTACAAGTGGAATGCTCAACCTTGGTTTCCAATACCTCGGTCAAGATTAGTACCAAATAAGCCCAATGATGAAAGAAGGCACTATGAAAAGCACAAGCTCCATCCATTTCATTTCATCTGAACATATCCTACCATTGCATTCCATCCATACATAAATCCATATCACTGCATATCATTAATACATAGTCATGACAATGGATACTCTCTTTCGATCCTCTTCCATAGGCATGGGTCCTAGGTTCTCCATACCTTCTATCTAACATGGACTCCCCCCCCCACCCTCCCTATCTAGGTCATCATCATAATTATACCCGACATTTTTTCCCATCAAAACCGATCAAGCCAAGTACTCTAAATCACGGTTGCCTATAGGTCATCTCATAAGCAAATCAAGTTATTGTGTCTGTATTTTAAACCCAACTGTCAATTGGTCAACCAATCACACACAATCAAACTAGGTAATTACATCAATTGTCTAAGTCTCAATGGGTAATTAGACTCAGATACCTTGACTTCATCAAGAAATTACATCAATTGTCTAAGTTGCAATAGGTCAATTTGACTTAATTACTCAGACTTTATCTTGTTCGAGCAAAAACTGACATCAACTATCATGCTTTGACTAAAACCAGGGCAATTCAACCAATTGCACTAGACTTTCCAAAACAATATTGATCAATTGAACAACATCAATCAAATGCACCACAATATTGCATTTGCATCATATCGCTTGCATGACCTATGGGTACTTATCAGCTTCCCATTACTCTCTACTCCTTGCCATTCACCCTCATTCAATCTAGAATCCTTCATTCTCTAATGCCTAATTTTCTTGAAATATTTGAGAGATCGCCCAAATTTTTGAAATTTCTTCCCATCTCTCAAGGGGGCATACCTAACTACCAACCTAGTGCATGCTGGGGCATGTACCATGCTTGCTTTTTTTTCTTTGAAACGATGCAATAAACTGCATCGTCTCGAAGAGGGGAAAATGTAGACAACCAAATATGTCCACTTAATTAAATGAACACTTAGCATTTATTTGAGTATTTAACCATCGATAAAAAAATTAATTAAATTAATATTTAATTAATTTACCCTAGCCCTCTTCTCCTATTAATTAAATAAATTATTCAAATTATTTGATTTAATTCACTTTAACCATATTCTGACTTTTAATTATATAAACAAATCATATTTGTTTAATTAAATGCCCTCTCTCACATTTAGATAAATCAATATTTACTTAAGTTCCCCCACCCACTTGCATTTTCCTACAAATGCAAGTTGTGCATTTAAATAACTTTTTATTTAAATAAATCCTATTTACCCTCACCCACTAACTATTCTTCTAGAACTTTCTAACCCCTTCCAAATTAGTCTAAACCCCAAAATAACCCACCTTTAACCCATGCACATTCCCACACATGAAGGACTCTTACAAAGTCATTATTGTTTCCCTCCTTCAACACACTAACCCACATGGGTCTTGACCATTTAGTCAAGGCTTAACCATGGGTAAACTTTGCACAAGAGTTTACCCATTGGATAATAACCTTACCCTTGGATAAAAGCTTTATCCATTAACCCTGACCATGGAGAGTAACCCTCTCCTCTCAAGCCCTCATGTTGCCACTTGTCACCATGGCATTGGTGCAAGTTGCAAACATGGATTGAGGATCATGCTTCTCTCATGCAATCCTAGCCCTTGTTAAACTAGATTAATATTTACCATCCAGTCCTTTATTTTTCCTATAAAAGGAGCCATAATCCTCAAGAAAATGAGGAAGCATTGTGAGCATTGTTACTATAGGTGCATTATCATTGTGACTTAATCTTTCTCATAGTATAACAATCCTAGTTTGTGCATTGGCATAGTAATAAGATTTTAATCATAAACCACTTCAAACCTTCATTTTTCATCTTGGTGTGAGTGCTTAAGCTGAGGGCATACTTCATGTAGCCACAAGATCTTGAAGAGGAGAAGGACAAGGAAGAGACAACATCATCAAGCATAGGGGGGAGTATTAGAGTTTTTCTAGTTCTTTATTTTCATATTTGCTTTGTTACTAATCTTTCTTGATATACTTTTGAAATGGATTTATCTTCATGTTATGCTTATGGTTGAAAGTTTACTAACATGATTTCATTGTGATTGTCACTAATCCCTTTTTCATAGCTTCAGTTATATTAGGGGATGGGTCATGAATAAAATGCATAACATCTTATTGCCTACAAATATCTTGATGATCAAGATAAGCTCTAGGAGAATTAGGAGAATCTAGAGGGATTGATATACCAATATTTCTACCTTTCTCTCCTTGCACTAAAGTATGTTAATAAGATGGTGCCATGTTTCTCTTCAATGCTTCCTCTCCATTAGAGAGATCATTGATAGGAGTATTGATTATTTTCCCATTCTAATAATATACTGTAGGAGAGGTATAAGTGTTAGCTTTTTCACTGTCCTCTCTAGGATTATCATGAATATTGTCAACTTAATCCATTATGAGATATACATATTACATAAAAAAATTTAATAATGTCGTTGTGTAACCACATTAAATATTGATAAAAGATTTGAACAATGATTTATAAGAGAAATATTATTGAAACCCTTATTATGCAATATGTGAAGGTACTATGAAAGAATACAAGCAACATGAAATGGAAGAAGCTATTATCCAAAACATGATTTTAATAAAAATAACTTATAATTAATGTTATCTCATGTGAAATATAAAACCAATCAAAAATTTCAAAATTCATTATGAATAATCAGATCTGAATATACCAAATAAAAAATGTGCAAAAGCGTTAGGTTCACCAAAATGTAAGGTATGGTGAACTAGACCTCAAAATTTATATAAGGTTGAATATCCGAGCAACTGAGAGGGGGGGGTGAATCAATTGACAGTAAAAAAAAAAATTAACCTTGATGCACAAACCAAAAATAATAAACAAAATTAACAGAACTTGAAAATGCATGCAAGAATCAGAACAAACAAAAGAAACACCAAATTTTTCGTGGAAAACCCAAGAAGGGAAAAACCATGGAGAATGTTAATTCTCAATATATAAACACCAATTAAGGTGACACCAGTTAAGGTGATTTTTACAAAGGGTGGCTCACTGCCAAGGTGCTCACAGTTGGTGGGCTCACTGCCAAAGAAGAAAGAAAGATAAAGAGAATCCACCACAAAAATTGTCGGAACTACTTCCGGTAACAATCCACAACACTATACTCACACAACTGTTGGATTATTTCAATCTTACATGTCTTCAATACAAAAATCCATATAACAATTCCTCAAAACAAACTCCTATATATTCTATCTCCTAAAATCATACTTCTCAATGTCGGCTGAAATAGAGATCTAAAATAGGTCTCCACTAGACATTTCAGTGGTGGTAAGGAATGAGAAGTAAACCATATCACACTATTCCTCATCAAATATATCAACACACTACATACTGTAGAGACCTAAAATTGTCCTATCTAATTAATAAATATTTTTATTTATTTAATTATTTAAGCCTAATTCTTCTATTAATTGAATAAATTTTTATTTATTTAATTAATTCATTTATCCTCTTCTAAGTCTTTCCTCATTTAAATAAATACTTTTATTTATTTAAATAGTCCTTTTTCTAAATTAAATAAATATTTAATTTATTTAATTGATCCTACTTCTTCTATTAATTAAATAAATCTTTATTTATTTAATTAATTCATTAGCCTTTTCTACGTATGACACATGGCATTCATCTCTTAATTCCTACATTACCTACCCTCTCATTATTTCCTTATTTCTTCTACCTACCCTCTAATCCTAGCCGACCATCTATCTTTTACACCTCTTAATCTTAACCCTCCATTTCCTACAGTGTCTTGTATATAAGGAGATTCTTCTTTCATTATCAACTCTCAACTACACATTCAAACTTTCATATGCAATCAAGCCTTTTTTCAATCAAACTATCAACCATGTTTCCATTCTTTGTTGAGCTCTTGTGCACACATAAAATCTGAGAGCAAATATAAGCATTTAATACATACATATAGATATCAAAATTGCACCACATCCTGCACACAACACATGTTAGCACATTTTACATTCTCATCATGTAAATAGTTATTTGCATTATCATATTCATCTGCATTTCATACATTCACATTTGCATTTGCATAACATTTAAAAAATAAAAGAACAAAAATGTTGCATTTTTATCATGTACATATTTGCATCCATATCATAAGCATGAAATAGAAAGATGCAAACATCATATAGGTACACATGCATATAGTTGCCGCAAGGATGAATCATCTAATATATATATCTCAGAAAATCATAAGTGTCATGATACAATGATGTCAAAATACATATGACTACAAAATCACCCGAAGGTGTCTACATCATCATACAAAAATGGTACAAAACTGATACATAGGGAGCCCTCTAAGGCTATGATGAACTCCCTCCCTCGGAGCCAGCTGACCTCGATAGAGTCTGAGCCTTGGAGTCCCTACCCTAGGATCATATCTCCTACCCCCTCTATCTGGTGGTGGTGGAGGATCCATGACCCCACCACTAGACGTTTGTCTCCTATCTCTCCCTCTAGTGGTCGTCGTAGTCTGTGATGGTCTCTGGAAGCTCCTAGCTGGTTGATCTGGTGGAACCACTCCATAATGTAGGTCTCTCCAGTAGGCTATCTCCTCCCTTACTCATAGAACATAGGCGTATCTGGCCCATGTGTCCTTTGTTGCCTACCTTCTTTCCCTTAGTGCTGTCTCAACCTCCATGTAGCACTAAATAGCCTGATCTCTCTCCCACTCAGTGTCCCTCAGTTGTCTCCTAACCCTAGCCGCATCCCTCTCTAGGTCCTGGATCTCATCTACACATCCCTAACAGATCTCTCTCAAGGATAGTAGTTCATCCTCCTCCTCTCCTCCCTCCTCCCCTACCCCTATGGCTACTCATGTGGCTACTCCTGTCCCTATCCCTGCCCCTATACCTATCTGGGAACCTGTGGTGTTGGCACCTGTAAAGGCAATCCACCTCTACCCCTAACTACATGAGCCTTCCTCTCCTCTCCTCCATCTCTCCTCTGAGCTACCCTCCTCTCTGCTACTGCCCCTCACCTCTGTCAATGGCCTCTACCTCTACCATCCCCACTATCATCTCCACCATCCCCACCATCACCCTCTATCGCCTCCCCTAGATCTGTCATAAATGGAAACATATGCTCTGCCCAATATGCATTGTACTCTACATCCATCCTTGCATCCTCCACATCTGCCCAAATATCCTAAGGCATGGGAACCATCTCCAGCATCTGTGTCACTGCCTGATCATAAGAAATTAATGGACCTAAATGTGCCTGATCTCTCACTATCCACATATATCCCTGAACCCCATGGCATCCATTGTATCCTACCAAACTTCCTGCATACTCTATCTATCAACTGTCGCTCAATGACATGTGATGTCCACCCAATCAGATACCTACTCCTGAACACATATGGCAGCTTCATTGCATCATCCTCCCACTCCTCACAATCTCGATAAGGCCTCCATACCACACTATCTACATCATCAATCACTTAGGTTCAATACTCTAGCCTCCCAATCCATGGTTGGGAAGTAATCATATCATACAAATGTACATAACTATGCCCATGTCCCCTGTCTCTAAAGTGTATCAGTCGTGTAACTGAAAGATGCTCATATGCCCATACCTGCAGTAATGTCACTCTGCATCCCAATCCTGCTGATCCATGATACACAAACTAATGCAGCTCATATTATAAGTGTGCCAGTAGACATGGCCCCCATGCAAACCCAGTGTGCTCAGTCACCAATGTCTCCAGAGTCCTCCCCCATCCCACAGCCAACCCTCGTGTCGCCCTATCCAGATAGAGGAATCCATTGATAAATCTTCTAGCACTGTCGGTAGAGCCAATCATGTTTGTGTCATAGTGTCGGAAGCCACATGTCCCACCCTCATCTCTAGTCTTGGATCCTAGAACACTCATCTCAATGCATCCCTATCTCCCTCTCTGTCATATGGAACCAACTCCCCATCGATCGGTATCCTCAGTATCATGTACACATCCTTTAAGGTGACTGTCATCTCACCCATCGGAAAATGAAACTTGCATGTCTTTGAGTGTCGTCTCTCAGCTAATGCAGTCAACAATCCCATGTTCACCCAAAACTCAGGCATATACATAATGTATCGCAAGCCCATGGCCTCAACTGTTGCTCTATCCTCAAATGTCAGCTCTGCTCGTAACCCCTGAGTTGAAGGGAATCTCTCCCATGACTTTGGCATAGGTAGGTCCTCTCATAGTCAAGCAAATCAACTGTGTCAATCCTAGTAGTACTCCCTATTCATCACAAAGTGTCACTTTTTATCCTAGTGCTTATATCTATCATATGGCACTCTACCCTAGTAGTACTCCTTGGTCATCACAAAGTATTGCTCTTTTATCCTGGTGCTTATATCTATCATATGGTACTCTATCCTAGCAGTACCCTTTGTTCATCACAAAGTGCTACTTTTATCTTTTCTTTTAGGGAACCTACTTGAGTGTATCCTCTTGAGTAGCTTATCCAATTGACAACGTATGTTCTATCACAGAATTGTTAATTTCAGCCTAATCCAATTGACAACGTATGTTCTATCATAGAATTGTCAATTTCTATGGTACCCCCTGTTCATCACAAAGTGCCTCGCTCTATCCTCTCCTAGGGCCTCTACTTGAGTGTATCCTCTTGAGTAGTTTCCTAATTGGCAACATATGTTCTATCACAAAATTGTCAATCCTATCCCTATATGTTATCCTAGTCTTCCCTAGAGGACTTGTCTGAGTGTACCCTCTGAGTATCTTATCCAATTGATAGTGTATGCTTATCATAGAATTGTCGATTTGACCTTGAAGACATAAACGCACTTACATACTTGACAGACGCGCCTGAAACACACAAGCATGCCTCTATTATGTGCAGACGCACCTGCCCTGCATAGATGTGTCTACATTTCACAAACGTGCTTGCATTTGACATAGACATTTTCCAAATCATAGATGCATTTAAACTTGACGTAAACATGCCTAACCTACCCAGACACACCTAGCACCAACGCAAATGCGCCTTCCCATCTTTTGCCCTGCTTACCAAGTTTCTATGACATACCTAATATGCATTTATTGACCTACCTAACATGCATTTATGACAACAATTAATGCACCAAGGTACAAGGAGGTTTTGTGGTACTCATTGGCTCTCCTGCATCTACTAGCCTCTAATATCGGCGAACACGATCGAATCTGTGCACCAATTCCATCATTGTTGACTTCTCTCTGCTCTCTCTGCACTCTGATCTCTTAGATGTGTGGATGAAAATGAGGATTTTTTCCCTCGTAGTCTATCTTATAGACTACCCTAGCCCTAGTCTCCTGAGTCAGTATTCTTTATCCTATCACTCTATCTGATCTTGTCAATCCTTTCTAGCCTTTCTTTCTTATCGAGAGATTGTCTATGATCTTTTTAGACAAAATTCATTCAATCTCTCGAGGGGGCATATCATTCCCGTCTTGGGGCAACTTTGTATCAGTTCATCTTATCTTCTTTGAAACAACATGACAAGTTGCATTGTCTCAAAGATGGGCAAAATGTAGACACCTAAAATTGTCCTATTTAATTAAATAAATATTTTTCTTTATTTAATTATTTTAGCCTAATTATTCTATTAATTGAATAAATCTTTATTTATTTAATTAATTAATTTATCCTCTTCTAAGCCTTTCCTCATTTAAATAAATGCATTTATTTATTTAAATAGTCATTTTTCTAAATTAAATAAATATTTTATTTATTTAATTGATCCCACTTCTTCTATTAATTAAATAAATCTTTATTTATTTAATTAATTCATTAGCCTTTTCTACCTATGACACATGTCATTCATCTCTTAATTCCTACACTACCTACCCTCTCATTATTTTCTTATTTCTTCTACCTACCCTCTAATCCTAGCCAACCATCTATCTTTAACACCTCTTAATCTTATCCCTCCATTTTCTACAGTGTCTTTTATGTAAGGAGATGCTTCTTTCATTATCAACTCTCAGCTACGCATTCAAACTTTCATATGCAATCAAGCCTTTTTTCAATCAAACTATCAACCATATTTTCGTTCTTTGTTGAGCTCTTGTGCACACATAAAATCTAAGAGAAAATATATCAAGCAAGATTGATGGAGAAAGGAAGAATGGAGATTCAAACCCTAGTGGACATGTGATGGTATAATCTTTTTTATTTTGTTGATTTGCATTGTCTTAGGTAATATTCATATGTTGTTAGGCTAGGGTTTTTGTGGTTGAATTCATTTAGTCTTTCAATATTATTATTTCCATTATCATTTTTCATCATATACACATACAATACCTAAGCCAGACCTAAAATACATCTGCACTATTGGAATCATGGGAACACTGAGAGGGGGGTTGAATCAGTGTTCAGCAAACTTGACTTCAATAACCTGGTCATACAACCACAATATGCAAAGAAGTAAAGTAAATGCAGAAACACAAAGCCAATATCATCAACACCATAACACCAATATTTTTACATGGAAAGCTAGTTAAGGGAAAAACCACGGTGGGAACCTACCCACAATAAGATGATACTCTGTAGTAGTATGTGTAATTATTAAAATGGGGAATGCACATGCATTAAGGCAAATTGCCTAGAGCTCACTACTCAAAAACAAGAAGGGATACAACCTTGAAGAAGCCTTGCTACCTTACAAGTGATTACAAATAAGAATAAGAATGTTTAAACTAAATATTAGCATCTACAAATACCAAAAAGTTGTTTTGGTTAAGAGCAATTAGTCTTCTGCCACTGTTTTGTCTTTTTGTTTTGTTTTGCTACTCTGTCATATATCGGAGCACAAAACTTTAAATCACTCGCATAAAAATTCACAAAATCATTCATACAATATTCCTCCATCATCACACACTTAAGAAATAATCATGTCAATCAGACTAATATTTCCGCACCAACAAATTAGATCAATTCCATGTTGGCCTAAAAACCACATAACACACAACATGAAACGTGTAATCCAAGTCGGCTTAAACCGATCCAAAAATAGTTAAGCGGACCAAAAAAAAATGTCCACACGCTTCTCATATATCAGTTCATCAACCTCAAACACACAAAAAAACATCAAAATTACTCTGCACGATCCACACAACAAATCTTTACACACTACTACACCAAAACATTGTTATACCTAAAAAATGATCTACCGGATCTTCTAACCAACACCAAAATTAACACCGAAGGCCAAAAACATGGAATAAGGTGAATTTAATATCCACAACATATATTCCAAATCCACAAAGGAAAATACTTAACCAAAATAATCAGCTAACCACTAAACTGCACACTCTGTCAGTTACACTATTCTTCTTACCGGACCTTATTGAACCTCAATCAATCTTCTGGAATGAATGGATAACAAATGATGGATTGGATATCTAACTCACTAGATGGTAGTTGGTATCACTAACAATAATTAATCATCAGTGAAACATCTCATGCCAACAATCTCCCCCTTTGGCATTGATGCCAACACTTAGTAAAAAATGACCAAGTGTCGGTATCAAAACTAAAATCAAACTTCCAAACTCAAAAGATTCAAAGAATCAAGAATATCCCCCCAAGATCAATATTTTTCACTCATCTATTCTCTGCCTTTGACATCAATGATAAAGGTAGAGTTCTAGAAAACAAAAATGACATTTACACATGTACATACACAGTCCTTATGTATTCACAAAAATTGAAGATATCATGATAAGAGTTATTCAATGAGTCCAAGTGACTGTCCCAACCTTTTTGCAAATTATCCAATACTGTTATGAACCCACTAAGAAAGTAATCTTGTGCCTCTTTTGTATTTACATCATTCGGATCACCGCTAACCTGAGCATCTTGGGCATCTTTGAAAGCACTCTGCATAATGTCCAGGTTAGGAGTAATAAGACTCCTAACTTCACTAACTCTCCCAATTATTTTCTCTCGATCATGGTTAAGGCTCCTGATTTTCTCAAGTAGAGATGTTACCTAATTCTTATGACTACTCAATGATGTTTTCATGGATTCAACTGAGATATGTGTTCAAGCCCATTCTCATGCACCTTAGACTTTTGCTCAATACCTGCAGTGAACTTGTTCAAAGATAGACATGACTTGTACAAATTCCCACCTATGGATAATGCATCTTGCATGCTCTTCACACATTCTCCTAAAGTGGCTTTATCTTTGACAATCATTCTTTTTATATTTCAAAGCCTTTTTGCATTAAATTCATTTATGACTTTTTCTTCAGCTGACCTTTCAAAAGACTCAAAATGTTTATCAACAGAATTAATCAAACTCTTTAATTGCCCGGATGGAGTATCTGAAGTATCCTTTTTAAATGAGGGCATCAACTTCTCAAGAACACTGATTTCCAAGTATAGCAATATATTATCCTTAGCATGGTACTTCAAAAGATCTCTGTTGGCTTTGGCTTGTGCAAATGATGCAAGTTGTAGTTTTTGAATTTAGGACAAAGAATCCAGGTCCATAGGACCTTGAATGAATTTTGGCTCATCAGTGATTGTCTTTCCCTTTAAATCCTCTGTAGTATCTTTTTCTTTAGTATTGATTTCAACCTTAACTTCTACTTTTTCTTTTTCTGCATTATTGTCAGTGACCGAAGGGTCAAGTGCAACAGTCGGAGGATTCTCAACCCTATCCTCTCCTTCCTCTGTGTTCCCTATATCCTCTTCTCCAACTTCTTGTTGCATGCTGACTTATGCATTCTCAGAAGTGTCATCTACAATCTTCTCAGCTTCCAGATTGACTTGAGATGTCATGTTTTATTCTTTTGAATGATGTTCTTCTTGCCTTTTAGCCTTATTTACCCCATACCGATTGTCTAACAAAACTTTTGTTAAAATATTTTCAATCTCCTTGGCAACTTCATCAATCTTCCCTAACATGATTTTGTTTACCATGTGTTTTCTTTTGAATTCATTCTTTGTTAGCTTTAGCAATCTATCTATCTCCTCTGTAGTAATGACAAAACATAGGCTAACCAACAATATTCCTTCAGTCTTTCATCTTCCTTACTAGGTGTTTGTCTTCTGGCATCCAAGATGCCATACAAGCTTTTGGATATGACAAATATTAGTTCAATCAATTCTTTACTATACACATTAAGATATTCTATAGTAGCCTCTTCTAGAGTTATCTTACTGAATTCATCAAAATTGTCATACCACTCAAATAGTGGTTTCAAATTATCGTTCTTAACAAATTCATTTATAATCTATTCTAATGTCATAGGAGGAACAATATTAAGTTTTCTTTGCTTCAAAGCTTCATCAAACTCATATGCTTAAGGTTTCTTAATAGATCTTGTTTTATCAGTAGGCTTCTCCTTTGCGATCTTGGTAACTTTAGGAGTTTGAGCCTTCACTTCCTTCACGGTTTCAACAAATTTAGTTTCCTCTTCATACACAGTCACAAATTTGTCTATCTTCATCTTCTTCTCACCACTGGATGGCTTGATTGAAGATTTAGGCTGGCTTGCTGACTTTGCAGGACTAGAGGAGGGAGTTCTACTTTTGAGTTGCCTTGGGTTAGGCTTAGATACTTCTGGTTTTGCTTCCTTCTTCACAGACTGCACCTTAGAGAGAATATTTTCTTCTCTATCTTTCTAGACAACTTCCTTAGTTATTCCCATACTCTCTACAAAAGCCTCTACTTCCTTACGAACCTTCTTCTTAATTACTGAATTCTTAAACTGCTAATGAAATTTTAAAATTTTCTCCTTGTATCTTCAATCTTTCTTCATTAGGATCCACCGGTTTTCTCAACATATGTTGTGCATACAATTCCAGAATATGTTCTTTAACCTCATAGCCCATAGGCATGATCCATGTGGTTCAGGGCTCTACAGCTTCCATCAAACACTGATCAATATCTACCATGAAGTAAACAATATCTTGATATTTCTCTACAATAGACTTAGGTATCCTTTCTCTATCATGTATTTCCTTTTGAAACTTCTTGAAATAACCCCATAAATTCTTGCTTTGGGCCTTAGAATCACCTAAATTGTATAGATGTTCTCGGATTTGAACTCCTACATGTTTTTCAAATGCCCATTCTACCAGACCAACACCCAAAACCTCCTTCATAGAGTAGAAAAATAGGCATAGAAGCAGTGTTCCAAATTCGAAAGGATGTTTCTTATTTTCTTTGATCTTCTTAATATTTTTTATAAGCTCACTCCAAAGCAATTCATGGATATCATATTTCTTGTTCTCTCTCATCATCTCATATGCAACATAAATGGCAGTACTGGAAACAAAATTTTCTCTACTAGAAAAATAGATTTTGTACCCAATGACCATTGATGCAAACCTAATGTTGTGTTCCAGAATATCATTAATTATCATCACCCATTTGTCAAATTTAGATCCAGTTGTATTGATAACAATTTCATTCTTCACTTCTTTTAAGGATGGCAATTCTCGAATTGCACATAATCTAGTTACGACTCAAATGACTGACTTGGTGATTTTGTAGGGTTTATCCAACCAGACAAATTCATCATGAAATTGGCTCAAGATATACCAGATCCATTCTTTTTAAAAAAAAATCAGAAATTTGATGAACTGTGCAAAACCCTTGCTCTCCAAATCTTGAAATTTGAGTTTCAAAACCAAGCTCTTGTCTTCTAGCTGATTGTTGTATAGATTCAGCATTTGTGTGCTACCCAATTCCTCAATGGGATAGTTCTTATATACCCTAATGTCCTCAATATGCAGCACTCCATAAGGAATAGATGAAAATGCACTCTCAGGATCATCTTCCATTGAAATGAATGAATGATTCTTGAAATTCAGACACCCACACTCAGTGATTTCCACAACCAAAGGAGTTGTAGAGCCAGATGAAACAATCTTAGTGAATTCAAACTTTAAACTTCAACCAGAAAAGGGGTTTCACAGTTAAATACCTTTCAACTGAACTCAAGATCGCACACAAAACCTGGATATCGCTTTGGAATCTTTGCAAGTTCTCCTTTACTATGCTCTTCTACTCTTTCTCTTGAATGCAAGGTAAGAAATGAATAATTAACTCACCTTTTATCCTTAGCAAACCTAACTTTCTAATGCAATAAATGCTCTTAACCCTAATACTTCTGGATACCCTTCATTTCACAAAGATCATTTGCAAACCTTCAGATTATTTCAGAAATCTATCATAGATATCTGCAATCATCATATATACCATTGTAACCTGTCGAAATCAGGCACAGATCATAGACAAGGGGTTTGAAATATTTTCATGAAAGCTTCCCCCAAGGCTGGATGCCTTAGCTTAGTTACTAGATGAGGTTCCAACACCGGAATCAGGTGTGGATCCATCTCCTGCCTTAGAGTCACTCTTCTTGACCCATTTCTTCTTGTACTATTCTTTGATTTCTTCAACCTTCACCTTCCCCTTATCATCAAATTTGTTCTAGTCTGCCGAAGCATTCTTCACATTCTTGCTTCTACAGTATTTTGCAATGTGACCAATTTTTTTACAAGCATAGCAAGTAATGTTGTTTCTTTGATAAGGCCTGAAATTACTTTGATTTCTCTTTGATCTGCATTGGTTAGCAATATGTCCAAATCTTCCATAAGCATATCATCTTACATTCCTCCTATTTACCATACTTTTCCATTCAATCGACTTATGACCATACTTATTGCAATTGAGACATTGATTAGTGATTGATGAATTATTCTAATTTGTTCTATATCTGCATTGACTTTCCATATGACCAAATATATTGCTAACAAAGCATTTACCATTGAATTTATAATCATTAGGTTGTCTTACCTGAGGCCTCTTGTTTTTATGATGATTTCTTTGACTAGATCTGAAGCTTTCTCCCTTCTCAAATCCAAGTCCTCCCATATCACCTTTATTCTTCTGACTTTGTAGAATTTCATCCAGCTTGGTTGAGCTGGCATTGAATTTTTCTTTGTACTCATTAGTAGTGGTAATTTTATCTCTCAAAATTATGATTTGTCTTTCAAGCTCTTGCTCATTATTTTTGGAATGCATCAATTCAAGCTTCAGCATGTCATTTTCATGATTTAGTCTACAACACTCATCAGATCTATACTTTAGTGAATAAGTCAATCTTTCCTCATTCTTCTTCTAGTTTTCAATCTCCTTTGTCAATTTCATCACAATGGCTTCCATCTCATTCTTTTGAAGTACATTAACTTTTGCAAGTCTGTCACATTCTTTTGTCTTTTCTTTCAGGGATTCTTTATCAATACATTATATTTCTTTCTCCTAAAGCTAATCAACAAGATCTTTTCTCTTCTCCATGGATTTATTCAGTTGCTCCTTCAATTTTTAAATGAAAATTTCAGCATCCATGAGATTTTTTTTAATTCCTAGACTTTGGCTTTGGACTGATCAAGATCATCAAGTGTAACAAGCAGCTGTTATCTCAAACCACTTAAATCCATTAAGACATCTTCCTGAATCTCCCTCAAGTTGTTCGGATCCTTCCAAGGAACTTGGCTCTATTACCAATTATTGGAATCAGGGGAACATTGAGAGGGGAGGTGAATCAGTGTTCAACAAAATTGACATCAAAAACTTGATCATACAACTACATTATGCGAATGAAGTAAAGTAAATGCAGAAACACAAAGCTAAGATCATCAACACCATAACACCAATATTTTTACATGGAAACCTAGTTAAGTGAAAAACCACAATAAGATGCATACTCTGCAGTAGTATGTGTAAATATTACCATTGGGAATGCACATGCATTTAGACACACTGCCTAGAGCTCACTACTCAAAAACAAGAAGGGCTACAACCTTGAGGAAGCCTCACTGCCTTACAAGTGATTAAAAATAATAACAATGATGTCTGAACTGAATAGTAGCATCTACAAATGCCAAAAATAAATTCTAGTTAAGCGTAATTAGTCTTTTGCCACTATTCTATCTCTCTGCTCTATTTTGTTTCTCTATCATATACCGGAGCACAAAAATTTCAATCACACACAAAACTTTGCAAAATCATTCATACAATCTTCCTCCATCATCACACACTTACCAAATGATCATGTCAATCAGACTAATATATCTGCACCAACAAATTAGATCAATTCCATGTCAGCCTAAAAACTGCATAACATGCAACATGAAATGTGTAATCCAAATCAACTTAAATTGATCCAAAAATAGATAAGAGAACCAAAACAATATGTCCACACACTTCCCATATGTTGTCTCATTGACCTTGAACACACAAACAATCATCAAAATTGCTCTGCACGATCTGCACAACAAATCTTTACATGCTACTACATCGAAACACTGTTATACCAGAAAAATGGTCTACCGAATTTTCTAAGCAACACCAAACTTAACACCGGAGCCCAAAAACATGGAATAAGGTGAATTGCATATCCACAACACATCTCCCAGATCCACAAAGCAAAATACTTAACCAAAATAATCTGCTGACCACCAAACTGCACACTTTCTCAATTACATTGTTCTTCTTACCAAACCTAAGTAAACCTCAATCAATCTTTTGGAATGAAGGAATCATGAATTGTAGATTTGATATCTGACTCGCCAGATACCATTTTCCATTAATGATAACAACTAATCATCAGTGTAGCATCTCATGCCAACACGCATGTTATATAACCTCAATATCTGGTCCAAGTCCTCAAGCTCGAAACCAATCTGGACCCAAAGATAATACTGAGAAACATCTTTTGAGATACCAAATTCATCCCATGAAACTGGGAAACCTCCAAACGCACAACATACCTAAACCAAACACTCCTGCTTATCCCATCACATCCGAACCTATTCTGAACCAAAGGATTTGATGTCAATGACAACATATAATACAATGCTAACAATCTCCCCCTTTATCATTGATGGCAACATCCATCAACAATAACAACAACATAAAAAATGAAAGATAATCCTTATGCACAACTATCTCTCTCTCCCCCTTTGACAACAATGACAAAGGTGGACAAAACTCCCCTTGAAAAATTCATTCCTGCTCCCCGTGAGAGGAAGCATGCCAGCATCAGTCCATAAAAGAATGTACATAATACTCACTAGACCAATGAACATCTAAAATGTATATTAGTTCAAAATGGTAGGGGGTAATACCCCTAACTTCTACTAGAGATAATCAAAAGTATCTTTCTATAATGCCTTAGTAAATATGTCTACAATTTGCTCTTTTGTAGGCACATACTCAAGTCTGACCTCATTGTCTAGAACTTTTTCCCTCAAGAAGTGATACCTAATAAATATATGCTTTGTTTTGGAATTTTGTACTCGATTCTTTGAAATGTTTATTACAATAGTATTATCACACATGATTGAGATAGGATCATCAAAATTTACACCAATATCCTTCAAAGTCTGCTTCATCCATAAAATCTGAGTGCAACAAGAAGATTTTGCAATGTACTATGTTTTTTCTATACATAAAGACACAAAATCTTGGTTCTTACTCAGCCAAGCAACTAACCGGGAGCCAAGAAAGAATGATCCTCCACTTGTACTTTTTATGTCATCCATACTTTCGGCCGAGTCTGCATCTGTAAAAGTTGTGTGGGTAAAATTTCAGTTCTTGGGATACCACAAACTAAATTCTTTTGTATCTTTAAGATATCTAAAAAATCCTTTTCACTACCACAACATGTGATTCTTTTAGTTCTTGCTGAAACCTTGTTGCCAAACATATTGCATACATGATATCTGGTCTAGTGGCAGTCAAATATAATGGTCCTCCAATCATTGACCTGTGTTGACTAGCATCTACCTTAGGTGATTTGTCATCCTTAGTTAACTTTCATCTGGTAGTCATAGGTGTACATACTGGTTTGGAATTCTCCAAACCACACTTCTTCAATAGTTCTTTGACATACTTGGATTGAGAAATGAAAACAAATTTATTATTTTGATTAACTTGCAATCCAAGAAACAATTTTAACTCACCAATCATGTACATTTCAAATTCTTTTTGCATCTCAACAATAAATCTTATGCACATTTCTTCACTTCCTCCAAAGATTATATCATCAATATATACTACCATTGTAGATAGGAAATTGGAAATCATCAAAGCAATGTTAACATTAGCCTAGTTCAATCACGAAAACTCAATTGCAATGACCAATCCTAAAAACACTCAATAAAGACATGAAAACAAGACATCAATTCAAACTCAAACCATTGCAAACTTGAATGTCTCCTTCATGTGGCTCCATTGTCCTTCTTTCTCCTTCAAATAGCTTTGTTTGTGGATCTCACCTACTAGTGCATAAGCATGATGTGAAAGCAAGTAGACAAGATGGTAGCGCAAGAATACTAGAAGCGTGATTGATTCGACCAGGGACCTTGATTGAAGAAATTCATCCAATTTATAGACAAATTGGAGAAAAGACAAGATTAGCATGAATTTGATTCGAATGGAAATTGCAAATCAAGAATGACAAACATGACAAATTATGACAAATTTGCACTTTCTATGCAAAATTGATTGATTGATAATTTTGACAAAATTATGACAAATTTCTATGTCAAAATTGATTGATTGACAATTATGACAAATCATGACAAATTTGCTATGTCATTCCAATGAAATTAGGAGAAATATAGGAGAAAATTGAAATTAGATGAATTAGAAATTAGGAAATTTAGAAAATGAGGAAATTAGGAATTAAGTGAATTAATAAACAATTTTTCATTTTTTTAATTAATTCACAAAGAGGGAAGAATTAGTTAGCCAATTAAATAAACATTTAATTGTGACAAGAAGCCTTAGGATAAATAAACTATTTAACCTAGAGGGAGAAGGGACAAACAAGGTTAAATGAATAAATCATGAAACCCTAGAAGATGAATTAGAAAATGCAAGAATGACAATTAGGTCTTGACAAAGGATAATTGATATCGATTCAATTTGATCATGATTCTGACTTGATAAAAGACCAATGCCGATAAATGATTTGGTTGATAAATGCGCCAATTGATGAGGAACAATGACTAATTGATCCAAATTGACATGATTGAGAAAGACAACGATCGATGACAAATCGATCACAAAATGACAAAATTGACAAGAAGACAAGGATCGATAACAAAATAGATTGCAAAATGACAAGATTGAAAATGACCACGATCGATGACAAATCGATCGCAAGACGACAAGATTGAAAATGACAACGATCGATGACAAATCGATCGCATGATGATAAGATTGAAAACAACAATGATCGATGACAAATCGATCACAAGATGACAAGATTGATAAGAGGACAAAACCCTAATTAGGATTTGATGATGTCCAAAATGAAATCGAATTGACGATGTCAAAATATGACAAATGAGCACGCACATTGATGCGACAGGATAAGATCGATCAAAATCATGACTGAAGGTTGTTATCGACAAGACCAAATTTGAAAGTGAGACAAATGAAGAATGCAGATGAAGGACTCGATGCTCACAAAAGATAAAGACCAAGTGCAAATCATAGGAGAAATGTTGATGCAACGCAAAAACCCTAAAATAAGGCAATGCGCAAATGTTAAAGTATGACTCCGCAAGCGTTGACCATTTTTAGACATCTACATTTTGCCCCTCTTTGAGACAATGTGATTCTAAGCGTTGTTTCAAAGAACAATAATGAAAATGCCCCAGACAATGACAATGACATATGGATGCCCCCTCGAGGAATTGGCCGGAAATGTCCAGAAAAGAGGCCAATTGATCGATAAGAATGATAGAAAATGATAGGAGCAAACAGACTGAAAATCGAAGATCGGATGCACGAATGACAAGCAAAGGAAGACGCAAAAGACCACGACCAACGTAGGATGGAAAGAGTGCATGTCCATTTATGTACTGACAAAGATCTATAAATGAGACAAACAGAGTGAAAATTGCTCATTTGCACTAGCCAAAGAGGAGAATTTGTTGCTCTAGAAAAAGGACACTTGCAGAGAGATGGTGAACATTCCAATGGAAGATCACCTCAGAGAACGTGTATGCACCTACAGACAATCAGATGATGCGGGAGCAGCGGTATGTATCTCAAAAACCCATATTGTCAATTTTATGAATTTTGATCGCTTGCGGGACATTGCGGGGCCCACAGGGAATGCAGAAACTGACTTCTATGCCTATGTGAGCACATCCTGCGCTTGTGTAGGGTATCCTACACTTGTGTAGGGTACACAAGTGCAAGTTTTTGCTACACAAGCGCAAGATACAACACACAGGCGCAGTTGTGCACTGGGAACTCAATTTTGGTCAAAAACAGCATGTGAATGATCTGAAAAGGGGGGATAAGGATAGGATAGGTCAAAATAGATTAGAAACACCCTGATTTGGACATAAAACAAGGAAATGCAGCCCATAGGAGCAAACCCTAAAACTGACAAAATATGCCCCAATTGTGATGCAGAGTCGACAGTATTCATTGATCACACGGGAGAACCGACAAGACTGCTTCATGTTACGACATAGACTCAGGAGCACGGACAGAGATACATTAGTAGGACTTGGGATATACTATATCACATTCATGCCCAAGATTAGGGCAAACACAGGACTTCTTACCGCATTGGCAAAGCGATGGCATTCGAAGACCTCCTCATTCCATCTGGCGACTGGAGAGGCGACTGTGACACTAGAGGATGTATGGCATATCCTCTGCATTTTGATTCATGGAGAGATGATAGAATATGACCCAGTGATAGGGAGAGACACTTTGTGTAGATTATTTGAGTGCAACACAGATGATCTAGACATTGTAGAGAGGGAGATTGGCTAGGAGACCATGGCATCAAAGTATGATCGATGATATGTGGTGATAGCAGTGGTGATAGCATGCCTACTAGTAGGGGACAGATGAGGACATGGATTCCCTATTGGATGGGGAAGAGTGCTAGAGTGAATGGTGACAGAGGGGATGGTGTACGCATGGGGACCATGTGTATTAGCTATGCTATATTTTTAGTTGCATCAGATAGCATATCAGGGAGTTCAGACTTTGAGCTGTGGAGTCACATTGCTATAGGTATGGGCATTTGAGCACATAGCCATATGTTGATCGATTACTGAGAGACAGGTATTACCACACTAACCATATGTGTACTGCTATGGGGGAGCACTAAGACAGGGTCCTTTTGGATACATACTGTATTGGCGACATGAGCTAGACAGATTGAGAGAGTTCACATGGAGGCCATATCTTGATTGCCCTAGATGGTCAGATGATAGTGATGAGCTACCATATTGCAAATAGGAGAGATACCTAATTGGGTGACCAGTGAATCACCAAAGAGTGATTGAGATGTACTTTCTAGAGAGAGTCAGATGATAGTTTGGAGAGAGGCAGGATGTACCTAGAGGGACTGCACACTTTGCCCGATCTCACAGAGAGACGAGTCAGTGGGGGAGGATGATTCAGCCACTCATAGCATATGCTGACTTCACACAGATATAGCAAAGATAATGGGATTGGAGATCAGATGTGGTGGACGTCGGGATGATAGAGGAGTATGAGCGATGGTTTGCACGATGACAGCCAGTGCCATTGACAGATCCTGATATTCTGGTACCTAGGAGACAGGAGGACTTTCCACTCACAGGAGAGGAGGAGGGAGATGATGAGGATGAGGAGGATGAGGGTAGTGATGAGGATGAGGGGGATGATGAGGATAGAGATGATGAGGGGGATGATGATTATGAGCCAGATTCAGCTGAGCAGGAGTCTCTGTAGGATATACCCATAGAGCCGGAGACAGCTAGGATAGAGGAGATGGAGATGTGCAGGGCTACCATAGCGAGTCAGCATGATCACATTATGACATTAGAGAGACAAAATGCTATCTTGAGGACAGAACATGATCAGTTCAGAGTGGAGATAGCCAGACTTACAGCGGCTCGAGATACAGCAATAGCCCAAGCACAGTGAGAAGAACAGAGAGTCACTGAGTATATTGGGTCGATTAGGGATGCCAGTGCATGGGAGATGGCACAGATGTTGGTAGAGACCGGAGAGGAGATACACCATTGGAGGACAATATATGAGAGTGCAGTTCCACCAAAGCAGAGAGCAGTATCATATCAGGCACGATCGAGGACAGAGAGTAGGGCATGCTCTCGGAGGTCAGTGAGCAGCATGGGGGTGAGTGGACCTATGAGACCACCACAGCCAAGACCTAGGACAGGAGGGACATCATCCTTGAGACATGTCAGGGATGAGGAGGACAGAGAGAGCACCCAGTGATAGAGGTACGTGCTCCTTATGACAGAGAGTTGACATTATGTGGTGTGATATTTTGTAGTCAGCCTACGGGCCATACTTAGGACAGACAATCCAATTTTGTACTCCGATATTATTTTGATATATGATATGATATGCATCGATATGATGGGATGCAATGTGTTATGACTTATGTTATTTTCCATGTATGGATGGCGTATGCACTATTTATTGTGGAACATGTATGGATACATTTTGATGTGTTTTTGATGCATTTATAATATGAAAATGGATAAAATGCTTGATATAATGCAAACGTACTAACCAATGAATGCAGCATGAGCTTACGTGTTTTGGAGATTGGAGCACTAGACCAAACTGAATACCCAAACTAACAAAAGAAATGTTAGTAAGAAGAAATGAGAGAGAGGACAGTTAGAGGCGAAGAAAAACTTGCTTTCACTAATGCACTTTGTAGGTGAGAACCTTTATTTAATGTAGCAAAATGGATGCATAGCATCATGGCATTGAAGGCCAGAGCTGAAATGCAACCCTTTTTGCAAAAGATAGACACATCGCAGACAAACAGCAATCACAACAAAAAAGAAAGGGACCATGAACCATCCCGGTCACTCTAAATCACTCAGTGACATCATCGAGCAACATAGGAACATGATCGAAGAGAAATCAGTAAATGATAAGACTCGCTAATTCCAACAAGTCAAACAAACATCTTGATCTTCATTGTCAAAAGTTGAAAGTGTTGATAGGACGATCATGTTGTCTGGTTTCAAGGAATGCGGTACCCCGTCTAAGACAGGACACAGTCTGGTTTCGAGTATACCACACCCTGTATAAGACTCATGATAATGTGCCAAGGACAAATGATATTGATGTTGATTTTCAATTGATAAGACAATTTTAATCAGTTTGAATGTCTGGTTTGATTGAAAAAGGTCATCTGTCAATGCGTGATTTCATTAAAGCATAGTGTGTGATTGCGTGTCGTTGGAGGGATGCTCAGTGATCTGTCTTATGCACAAAGGGGATATTGTTTTGTTTTTGCTTTTCGAGATTTTACAATTTTTTTGTGTTCATTTTTTTTTCAGGACTTTATTTGATTTTTTTGGATTTTTTCAGGACATTATATGATTTTTAGGGATTTTTTCAAGACTTTTTTTCAATTTTTTTGGATTATTTTAGGACATTTTTCAAAAAAATTTGGATTATTTTAGGACATTTTTCAATTTTTTGGATTATGTCAGGACATTTTAAATTCAAAAGTTCCAGTGATTGATCAGAACAAGGGGAATGCACCCAATGCACATCTGAAAGACATATATAGAGGCCCAGACCGAAACATATGCACAAGAAACAGAGTATGCAAGACAATGATGTTGACCAATCACAGGCCTCAAAAACAGAACATTGGGTCATGACAAGGATAGACACGATAAATCTTTAGAGAGAAAGCATAGCTAGAGGTCATGATAGATGACAGAGCAATGATCATTTTTACACATGGCGCCTGTTTGCCAGGTTTTCACCAAGGTACTTGCCCAAAGTGCCTGTTTGCCAGGTTTTCACTAGAGGACGAATCATTTTTCTTTACTTTTTTGTTCTTTTTCTTTTGTTTTTCACTTTTTTTTTTTGTATTTTTTCATCTTTTTTTTTTTTGTATTTTTTGCTTTTTTTTTTTTTTTTTGTATTTTTTGCTTTTTTTTTTTTTTTTGTATTTTTTGTTTTTTTTATTTTTTTTTGTATTTTTTTAGGATCATACTTGAAGAAGTGTTGATAGAAAATTATGCCCAGTACTTGCGAAGGTGCATGCTATTTACAGGATAAGACAAAGGTTCACCTTCTCGGGTGGCAAGCTGATATGCCCCCGAGCCATAGGTTGCAGTAACTATGAAAGGCCCAACCCAATTAGGTTCAAACTTGCCTTTGATGATGTCAGTAGATTGTACATTCTTGGGGTTTACCTTTAAAACCAGATGTCCCACTTCAAAGTGTCGCCCTTTGACCTTCTTATTATAAGAGCGATGGACACGGTTTTGATATGCTTGCAAATGTGTCAGGGTTGTCTAACGTTTCTCATCTAACATCTCAAGCTGATGCAACCGAGAGACTCTATGCATCTCATCATCAATCAGATGTTGCAAGGAAACACGCAAAGAAGGAATCTCCACTTCCAAGGATAAAATGGCTTTCGCACCATACACCAAGGAATAAGGTGTTGCACCAGTAGGTGTGTGAATAGAAGTGCGATAAGCCCATAGTGCTGGATTCAACTATACATGCCAATCTCAACCAGTGTCATTGACAACCTTTTTCAGGATCTTGATAATGGTTTTATTTGATGCTTCAGCTTGACCATTACCCTGTGGATAGTATGGACTGGAGAAATGGTGTTGGATACGAAACTTTTCACAGAGTTCCTTGACATCTTTATTCTTGAAGGGACGACCATTAGCTGTGACTATGGCAAGGGGAACCCCATATCCGCATATGATATAATTCAATAGGAATTTTGAAATTTGCACACTAGTGATATAGGTCATGGGGATAGCCTTGATCCATTTTGTAAAATACTCTGTGGCTATAATGATAAACTTGTGTCCATTTGCAAATGTTGGGTGAATCTTGCCAATAAGATCCAATCCCCATTGAGAAAAGGGCCACGGAGATATGACAGAATGAAGCTCTTGGGCTGGTGCATGAATGTAATTTCCATGGATCTAGCATTTGTAGCACTTAACAAAATCGTGAACATCTTTTTCCAGAGTGGGCCAATAATACCCAGCATGAATCAACTTTTTGGCTAAGCTCAGACCATTGAAATGGCCCCCACATATACCATCATGAACCTCGTGTAAAGCCATTTGTGCTTTGTCAAAATCCAAACACCTGAGGAGGGTATGGTCAAAGGAACGATAGTAAAGGGTGTCGGCAATGATGACATATTTGGTCATCTGTCGGATGAAGGCTTGGCGTTGGTTAGCAGAAAGGTTAGGTGGTAAGGTTTGGGATTTCAAATATTGATATACATCATTGTACCATGGGGAGTTAGGGCCAACAAGAACGCACATCACATCTGCTGTCAGAATGTCAAAAGAAGGGACAAGCAATTGTTCGACCAAAAATTCACATTTGTCCATATTGTGGGGCATATTTAACATGGAAGCAATGGTAGCCATTGCATCTGCCGACTTGTTTTGCATTCTTGGAACTTGACTGAAATGGATAGCCATGAATTTTGTCTTGAAGAAATCTACCATATGCTTGTAGGGAATAAGCTTTTCATCTTTTGTTTCGTAGTCATCATTCACTTGTCGGATGACTAACTAAGAATCTCCATAGACCTATAATTGTGTGATGTTCCAGTGGACCACTACTCGGAGTCCTATGACCAGAGCTTCATATTCTGCAATGTTATTGGTACAATGGAAAGTTATTCTGTAGGACTTGGGGATAGCATCACCTTGAGGGGTAACAAACAATATGCCTGCTCTGGATCCAAACTTGGTATGGGACCCATCAAAGTATAACTTCCATTCATTAGAAGATGTAAGAGCAAAGACTGATTCATCCAAAAAATTGGTCAACATGGGATGATCATCATAAATAGGAGCCTCTGCAAGTTGATCCGCTATGACTTGTCCTTTTATTGCCTTTCACTGCATGTACTCAATATCAAATTCACTGAGGATCATAACCCACTTTTCCAGGTGACCCGTCAAAGCTACTCTGCTAAGCAAGTATTTCAAGGGATCAATTTTTGCAACTAGCAATGTTTGGTGATTTAACATATAGTGTCGGAGTTTCTATGTTGCAAAGACCACTGCTAAGCATGTCCATTCAATAGTTGAATAATTTAGCTCATAGCCTACTAGTGTCCGGCTGATATAATAAATAGCTCGCTCTTTGTCATTCTCATCCTATTGGGCCAAGAGAACTCCTAGTGTCATTTCAGTTGCAGAAATATACAATATAAATGGCTTTCCTTCTATAGTAGACATTAGAATAGGCGGCGACAGTAAATAGTCCTTGAGAGCTTGAAATGCTGATTGACATTGCTCAGTCCATTTAAAAGCGACATCTTTATGCAATAAATGCTAGAATGGATGACATTTGTCTGCTAATTGAGCTATAAACCGGCAGATTGACTGTAGTTTTCCTTGCAGACTTCTTAGTTGATGGAGATTAGAAGGAGGAGGCATATCCATTATTGCTTTAACCTTGGCCGGGTCGACTTCGATGCCTCGGTGAGAAATAATGTACCCTAGTAATTTGCTGGTTGTGACACCAAAGACACACTTCTTTGGATTGAGTCTAAGCTTGTAAGTTTCCATTCGGTCAAAGATTGGGCCCAGGATGGCTAGATGACTATCTCTTGTGATAGATTTGCATAATAAGTCATCAACATAGTCCTCCATCAAAGTATGCATGAAATCATGGAAAATTGTTGTCATCGCTCTTTGATATGTTGCGCCTGCATTTTTAAGACCAAAGGGCATCACATTCCAACAATAAGTACCCCAAGCACATGTGAATGCAGTCTTATGTTGATCTTCAGGAGCAATGTGAATTTGGTTATAGCTGGAGAAACCATCCATCAATGAGAGCATCTCATATCCAGCAGTCATGTCAACTATGATGTCTATATTTGGCAGTGGAAAGTCATCTTTAGGGCATGCTTTATTGAGATCCCTAAAATCTATACAAATTATGATGCCCCTAGTTACTTTGCTAACTGGTACCAAATTTGAAATCCAGTCTGCATAATCAATGGGTCTGATAAAGCCCACATCTAGTAATTTTTTCAGTTCTACCTTGACCAAAAGAGCCACCTAGGGATGCATCTTTCTGAGTTTTTGTTTGATAGGCTTGGCATCTGCTTTTAATGGCAAGTGATGAAGGACTAACTCTGGATCAAGGCCAGGCATATCTGCATAGGACCATGCAAAGCTGATCTTCTTCTCAAGAAAGAAATTGACAAAATCTATCTTTTCTTGTTTTGATAGAGAAGCAGCAAAATGAATGACCTTAGGGTTGTCAGGTGTACCCAAATTTATCTCTTCGATCATTTCCACAAGCAATGTTGATTTATCCTAACTTGATAGGGGTATGTCCACTCTTCCACCTTTGGGCGCCTCATAGAGGTTTTCACCCGTAGGTACGTCTTTTACTTTTACTTTTTCATGATCAGAGAGTGCCTTACGGTTTTCACTCAAAGACCTATTCTTTTGATTTTTTACTTTTTCTTTTCTTTTTTCATTTTGATGACTAGAAGATGGAGTTGACTCCCCAAAGTATGTTGTGGAATCTAGATCAATAGCAAATCCTTCCTTATGATCACCTTGTGGTATGCCTTCCCGTAGTCCAAGGAATTCTGCAATTGCTTCGTCATTTTGAAAACAATCCAATGTGAGTGGTTCTTGTTGGTCATGTTGGATAAGCTGGGGATAGACGAGGGGCATGTCATCATCGGTTTTAAGGAGGGAGAGGACTGAGATGGTAAATATGTAAACATCCGTGGTATCACTATCTGAACTGCTCGTATCTGATTTGGAGCTTGGGTCCTAGAATGACTCTATCCAAGCATTAGGACATGTTTTAGGAGGGGGAGTTATTTCATGTTTGTCTTCCATAGGCAAGTCATCAGGGTCAAGGAAAACATTGTCAAGGGCATAGGAGCTAGAAGAAAAAGAACTCCACTCCCATTCATTGGAATCAATTTTGGGTCGGGTATCCTCAGGTGTTGTTTCATCATTAGAGTCATGCCCCTTTCCACACATGGTCACTTTGGTAGATGAGGATCCAATTCGCAATGGTACAAAACCTAACCCTAAAGTTGGAGGTCGCATCTCAGGTATAATAGGTTCTAGCCTTCCATTCTTGTTCGGGCCTAAGCCACTACAACCATCATATCCTTTCTTCTGCAGCATAGTAAATCCTTTTCCATACCATTCCACTAGCAACCTGACAGGTGGGGTCTCAGTTGGATCCTTATAAAGCCAATCTATTACATCATCATCTAAAGTTTCTTTGTCAAGTTCACCCCATCTTGTAAATGTAGTGGGAGGCTGATATTGAATAACTACCTTAGGTTCCTTTTGCAACAAATGTGGTTTGCCATATGATTTTGGAGATATTGGTAAATTCCAGACGAGGAATGTTTGATCCATTGAATAATATCTGCATCCTTGGTCCTATATCTTCAATTTTCCTTTGACAGCATCTAACAATTCATTAGGATCCACATAACTATGTGAGTGGGCCTCTCTATTGACTGGGACTTGCTGCTGAGGGGAATCCTTTAGAGTAGCACAAAATTGAAATGGATTAGGATCTCCTAGAATTGTTATCTCAGTTCCATTGTAAGGATATTTTAAACATTGATGATAAGTGGATGGAATTGCTTTCATTGTGTGGATCCATGGATGGCCAAGAATCATATTGTAAGGGAGATCGAGGTCTAAGACCTGCAAGAAAGTGTTTTCTATCACTGGACCGACTCTGATAGGCAATGTAATTATCCCTTTAGATGGTCGCTCAGCGTCATCATATGCTTTGATTGTTATTCTTCTGGAAGCATCAATGTCATTTTCTGTATAACCAAGGCCAATGACCACTCTCAAGGTACAAATATTAAGACCCGCTCCGCCATCTATCAAGACTCATCGGATTTTGCAATTATGGACAAAGACTTCAAGATGTAAAGGATCATTATGAGGGAACTTATCAGGTGAGATATCATTATCAGAAAATGCAACATTTTGGGAAACAGCTAGATGTCCAATTCGGGCTTGAAACTGGTCAACATCAATGTCTGTCAGGACAGTGGACTCAATTAAAGCTTTATCTAGGACTGCGCGATGCATGGGGGACATTTTCAACAACTCAAGGATTGATATTTGTGCAGGTGTATTTCCTAGATGATCTAGGAGATTATACTGACTCATAGGAGTTGATTTGGGAGGAACTGCAGGAGCTCCTTTCAGGACTATTTTGGATCGACGAGTGGTGACTGCGCAAGAAGGATCTTGTCCCTTTATTCTTAGGGTGGAAACATACTCATTTGACACTCGAAAACAATTGATGACATTGTTATAACCAGTATTTGCATAATTTGTTGTTTGGGTAGAGTTTGAAGAAGATGCTTTACCCTTGTCATGATCAAGCAAAGGAGTTTTGAAAATTGTATGATCAGTGTTAGAGGTCACGTTGGGCGGATCTACCTCAATTACTCCTTGCTCTAACAAGTCTTGAATCATATGTTTCAATTGAAAACATGATGCGGTTTTATGTCCTTTTGACTGATGGTACTCACAATATGCATTATCATTCCACCAATGCGGCTTTACCACTGGTTCTGCCTTGATATCTGGTAACTTGATAAATTTTGCTTGTATTAATTGTTTCATTACTGACTCAATAGGCTCTCCCAATGGCGTAAACTATCGAGGAGGTCCATCCCTTGACCAAAAAGGTTTGCATTTCCAGTTTTGTTGTTGGCCTTGTTGTTGATTATATTGTTGAGTGTATTGTTGAGTATGCTATTGGTATTGCGGCTATTGAGTAACATTGCTCACTGGTGTTTGATTTTGTTCCATAGTTGACATATTAGGAACACTCAATTTCTTGATTGTGAATGAGGGTTGATTTGCATTCACCGTTCTCACATCAACAACTCCATCATTAGTGACATTCTTATTTTTGTACCAAAATCTATTTCTGTCCCCTAAATTATTTGTGTTGTCACTGTCTTTATTGAGCTTAATGATTCCCTTGGCTACAAGAGCGGTTTCAATGTTCATCCCTTTCTTAATGAGTTTCTCAATAGTACTAGGACTTTTCAATTTGAGTTCATACATCATTTTTGGGACCAAATTTTGGATAAACAAGTTCACTTGTTGTTCTTCAGGTATATCTAGGGAAGAATGACTATACAAGCTTCGCCATCGTTGCAAGAAAGTCACTAATGGTTCACCTTGCTTTTGCTTGGTGTTGCATAAATCTGACATGGTCACGTCACTGTCGATGTTGAATGCGAAGTGAGATATAAACTTTTGAGCCAATTCCAACCAAGTCTTTATATTTCCTGGTAGATGCGAATACCAATCCATGGCTTGTCCCGTGAGACTTCGTGCAAATAAGCACATTAAATATGTTTCCTCATAACTCACTTCAGTACATGCCACAAAAAATGCTCGAATATGGTCTTTTGGATTGCCATTCCCTTTATATTTCTCAAAATTAGGTGCCTCAAAATGCTTAGGGAATGGAGGCATGTATAAGCTCTTGTCAAATGGATTAGGACATAAATCTTGATCTGTGTACAACTTCTTTGTTCCTTTAGTTTCTAATGCGTCAACTTGACGTTGCAACTTCTCAATTTGTTGTGCAATTGTGTCAGATTTTAGAGGTCCATCATTAATCCTGGTGGGTACTCTTTGTCGATACATCGTGTTTCCGATCGGTTGTTGATGCTCTGAAATTGTCATCTTTGGTGTCTCCGACATATAATGTTCTTGGTACACCTATTGTTGTTGTGGTTGTGCCATGCCTTGATATTGACCTTGTTGTTGTGCTTCTTGTGGTTGAATCATCGTTTGTAGCCTAGGTTGATATTGCAATTGAGGGTGTTGTTGATATTGCATAGACGTCAATTGCGGTTGTGAAGTATGATAGCTTGTTTGTCTTGGTGCATATTGAGGCACATGTTGTTGATGCTAATGAATCAAAATTTGCTGACTTTGTGCCAATTGTTGTCACGATGTAAATCCCATCATTTGCAAAAAACTTTGTTTGGGTAGTTTTTGTTGTTTCCCCTTAAGATGGGATATGGCACTTGCATTGACTTGCTGTGTTGTTTTTCCAATCCATTGTGGTGGTTGTAAGTTTGCATTAACTTGTAATGGGGCAGAAGGCACTGCAACTTGTTGTCGAATGCGGTATTGTTGTTGTTGTACATTGTTTGTTTGCACATTTGATTGTACCTTTTGTGTATTACTCAATTGTTGCAACATTTGTTGTTGGTGCAAACCACTATCTGTAGCTCTTTGTGTCACCATTATCGAAGGATCTGTCACAATAGTGTTTGGCAAATATATTGAGCTTAACGGGACATAAGAACTTTGTTGCATTGTGGAATTGTTTTGGACATTGGTGATATTAGACATTCCAGTCGTGAAGCTTTCTTGCATCTTAGATTTTGATCCAGTTTTATGCATGTGAGGAACCACTTCTTATTGAGGGACAGTTGTCAATATTTGTGTGGTCTTCATTTGATCTTGTGTTACAGGTGTTGTGTTAAATAATGGATTATTTATTTTCTCAAATGGTGACTTTTGAGGAATAGTCACTGTCAATGCCTTTGAAGCACATTTACTCATCAAGGTAGGTTGAGTTTCTTCTTGCACATTTTCTTCATTTGGATGTGGAGAGAAACTTAACAGCTCACCGCCTTGTTGTTTTTGCACATTGATTTGCTCACTTGAGGAGGTCACATTACTCATCATGTCAAGATATTTTTGTGGGAACATCTTAAAGACTTTGTTCAATAATTTATCCATCTTTTTCATCAACTTTGGATCTTGAAGGAACATGTCAACATCATCAGAAGCATTGGAATCTGATGAAGAATCTGGTTGGACATTTGGATTTGCCTCATGTTGAATGCCTTGATCTTAACCAAATCCTTGTGAAAGAGTTTGTTCCTCATGTAATGTTTGAATTTCATGTTGCAGGTTTGGTTGATTCCAATCGAAAGGTGTGTTTCCTCTTAGTGTTGGTGGAACACTCCCATGTCCTAGTTTCATGGGTACAAATACTGGTTCATATAATGGAGGTGGTCCAAGTTGAACCATTCCATATGGTGGTAATGATGTGTTTGACAAACCTTCAATTTGTACGGTTTGACTAGTTTGAAATTGTGAATTTGATATTTTATCAATGGGTTGATATGTTGGTTCGCCCATCTTCTTAGATTTTGACCTTGTTTCAATAGGCATGTCACTATGCAAATGCAATATTTTTGGAATTTTTCAAGGATAATGTATGATATGCAACTAAATGCAAACTAAATAAATGAAAATACAATCTATGGCAAGAATGCAACCTATGTTTTTGTTGTTTTTTCAAGATTTTGACAAACTCATGAATGCAATTCTAAAAATGAGACCCTTAGGAAATTGAAATGATGTCTAGACCTCAAAGGACAAAAGGACCAAGTGACAAAAGGACAAAATGACAATGTCTCCCCTATATGATTGGATACTAAGCTAGGTTTGACCAAATGACAATAATGACAAAAAGAGAAAAGGTTTGATAAGGTCTAGACTTCTTAACAATGACTTAGGGTTTATTCAAAGATTTGGATTACTCAAGTATGACAAAACCTAGTTTTGACACTATATGCAAAGGGACAATTACTATGCAAATGACCCTAATATGATATGATAATGACCTAAACTTAATGAAGAGACCTAGGGTATGCAAATGCAAATGTATGACAATGTCAACCTAAGGTTGAATTATGAAATGGTATTAATCTAATGCAAGAGGACACATGCAAATGGATGACCCTTATTGATATGCAAAGGAGTATGACCTAGGTGAAACCTAACCTTGGTAGCTGACAATGAATTTGCAAAATGCAAACCTAGGATGAACCTAAATCTAAGTGACATGAATGTTGAGACAAGATTTTGAAAAATGTTTGACAACCATGTTTGAAGGTGTTTTGAACTTTTTTGAATGAAATACTCTTGTGTTTAACCTTGTTTTGAATCAATTTGTCTTGTTTTTGAAATGAGACACAACTCAACTTTTGACAAGCAAAGAAGACAAGATATTTTAACTTAGACTCAAGACAATCATGCTCATTCACACATTTCTTATGGTAGGCAAGGGCAGTAGGTACTTGAGAGGTAGACTCATTATGAGATTCAAGGAGAATACATAGATGCTTGACCCCACGGGCTCCCCTCCACAGCACTCACTTCTCAGGGCAGCCAAGCATCAGTCCCCATGGAAATCTCCCCATGGTGAACTTAGCATCTCTTCCAAGTATCTGAACTTGTCCTTCTCAAGCAACTAGAAGGATTTTTGGCCTCTAAATACAAGGTGTTTAGTAAGGATTTCTGTTAAGCGTTACTCCTTGGTGTCACGCAAGCGTGATTGAGACATTAAGCCCACCAAGATACCAAACAAATGTAGTCGCACAAGCACGATTTAGACCTTGAGGCCCTACTTAAATGTTGATATGAGAAAGAGTCCAAGGGTCATCACTTCCCAAGTAACTACAATTCCCACGTAACCCTTCCTTCAAAGCTTTCGCCCATCAGGTATTTATTTATAGTGAGTTAGAATACCAAGGTATTCTAGCTATACTCACTTTGGGTCGTTCCCTTCTCATGATTGTCACTTGCTTGCAAAAGAAAGCAAATGGTCGGGAAGGCAAGCCCTCTAAAGGTAACAAACAATCTGAGCCATGAGAATGGTATCAAAGATCTGGATTTCTGATCACCCTAAGAAGGATGAGAGCATACTCTCCTACTCCAATGTCAAACTCAACAATCAAAGCAAAACCACCAAGTCAGAAGTTTGATTTGTTTGATCTTTGACTAGGGAACCTGCATAAAATTCATTAGTAGTTTCATCTTTGTCTTTGCCATGTGTAATGCCAAGGTGCTGCACAAAGAATCAGTACCAAAAAACCAAAAAGTAGAAACATAATGCAAAACAAAACAATTTGCAAGTAAAAAACACTGCTTTTTACCTCTGTTTCTGGCACTACACAGGCGCAGAATGTCTCACATAGGTGCAGAATGTAGTAACACAGGCGCAGATCCCTTTGACACAGGCGCAGAAGTCCTTGACACAGGTGCAGAATGCTTGACACATGCGCAGATTGCTCCTACACAGGCGCAAAAGTTCTCAAAAAGCCCTGCATTACCCTGTTTCTTGGGTTTTTCACCTACAAATCAACTCAAAAGCATGATTAGGGGGCTAGTTCACATTGGGTTCACCAATTAATGTAGCTAGGAAACTGGAAATCATCAAAGCAATGTTAACATTAGCCTAGTTCAATCATGAAAACTCAATTGCAATGACCAATCCTAAAAACACTCAATAAAGACATGAAAACAAGACATCAATTCAAACGCAAACCATTGCAAAATTGAATGTCTCCTTCATGTGGCTCCATTGTCCTTCTTTCTCCTTCAAGTATCTTTGTTTGTGGATCTCACCTACTAGTGCATAAGCATGATGTGAAAGCAAGTAGACAAGATGGTAGTGCAAGAATACTAGAATCGTGATTGATTTGACCAGGGACCTTGATTGAAGAAATTCATCCAATTTATAGACAAATTGGAGAAAAGACAAGATTAGCATGAATTTTATTTGAATGGAAATCGCAAATCAAGAATGACAAACATGACAAATTATGACAAATTTGCACTTTCTATGCAAAATTGATTGATTGATAATTTTGACAAAATTATGACAAATTTCTATGTCAAAATTGATTGATTGACAATTATGACAAATTTGCTATGTCATTCCCATGAAATTAGGAGAAATATAGGAGAAAATTGAAATTAGAACCTAGAGGGAGAAGGGACAAACAAGGTTAAATGAATAAATCATGAAACCCTAGAAGATGAATTAGAAAATGCAAGAATGACAATTAGGTCTTGACAAAGGATAATTGATATCGATTCAATTTGATCATGATTCTGACTTGATAAAAGACGAATGTTGATAAATGATTTGGTTGATAAATGTGCCAATTGATGAGGAACAATGACTAATTGATCCAAATTGACATGATTGAGAAAGATGACGATCGATGACAAATCGATCGCAAAATGACAAAATTGACAAGAAGACAAGGATCGATAACAAAATAGATTGCAAAATGACAAGATTGAAAATGACCACGATTGATGACAAATCGATCGCAAGAAGACAAGATTGAAAATGACAACAATCGATGACAAATCGATCGCATGATGATAAGATTGAAAACGATAATGATCGATGACAAATCGATCGCAAGATGACAAGATTGATAAGAGGACAAAACCCTAATTAGGATTTGACGATGTCCAAAATGAAATCGAATTGACGATGTCAAAATATGACAAATGAGCACGCACATTGATGCGACAGGATAAGATCGATCAAAATCATGACTGAAGGTTGTTATCGACAAGACCAAATTTGAAAGCGAGACAAATGAAGAATGCAAAAGAAGGACTCGATGCTCGTAAATGATAAAGACCAAGTGTGAATCATAGGAGAAATGTTGATGCGACGCAAAAACCCTAAAATAAGGCAATGCGCAAATGTTAAAGTATGACTCCGCAAGCGTTGACCATTTTTAGACGTCTACAACCATTATTAGAATTTTACCTGAAACTATCTTGAAGTACAAGTTGTTGTCCACTAAACCCTTCTGAAAACCTTGATCAGTTAGGTACTTGTCTAATCTCCCATACCAAGCTCTAGGAGCTTGTTTTAGTCCATAAAAAGCCTTTTTCAATTTACAAACAATTTTTGGTTCATCCTATTGGCAATATAAAGGAATTGATTATGTGTTGCATTGATCTTTTATCATTGATTTCAACACTAACTATTATGGTTGGTTGTCGACAGACAAATTTTGGTTACCAGTAGAAGAACTAGTGTTACCGACAGAAGGGACTATCAGTTGGATACTATTGACATGTTTGGATCAATGGAATATGTTTGGTTTGATGTTTCTAGAGTATGTTTTGGTCAGTTGGTATTGACTTGATGATCGGATGTTATCATACACTCTAGTAAGCCTATACCAATAAGGGTTTAAGGTTTTACTAGCAAAGCTTTTACTAAGAATCATTGATAGGATGCATAAGTGGTGTTGGTGCGGCTTCAAGATAGAATTCAGGATGTAGAAGGTGGTCCTTTATTGTGCCTTGACTGATTGGAGACATTGCTTTGGCATGGTGGACCCAAATTAGATCTGATACCTATCTAGGTTATGGACCAGTATCATGTTACCAGGATGATTTATGGATTGGTTAATGTTGTTTTGGTCTAAAGATGACATGCCATATCATTGTAATATGGATGTATGTAATGTTCTTATTGTAATATATTTTAGGTGGCTGACCTAATTGGTTTAGGCCTTAGGGTTAGTATAAATTGATACAAGAACTAATTGTAGATCATGTTTGTGGTTATGGAATAAAATATCATATGCGAAGGATATTTGGTCAATCATAGGTGATCGAATTGGGTTTATGAAAGAGGTCAAAGGCCTCCAGTATGGAGCTTAACCAGGACTGTAATCAGGCATGGTAGATGCTATCACTGGCAATTCATTCTTCTAGATTGTTGTCCAATTATCTTGAGGTGGTTATAACCTCTCTGTAGTAAGTGAGACTCCTTTGTAATGAGTAGTACACTCTAGGCAGTGTGCCTTCCTGCATGTGCAGGCCCCTTATTGTATCACATACTTTTTGCAGAAGTATTATTTGATTGTGGGTAGACTTCCCACCGTGGTTTTTCCCTTTACCAAGTTTTCCATGTACAAATCATGGTGTTATGTGGTATTGTTGCATTGTGTTAATTCTCTATTTCATTCTTAAGTTTTATTTCTTATCGATATCTGTTTCTGCTATTCCGATATTCAATGTTTATGTGCTTCAAATAAAGGTTATAAAGTGGTTTGACTAATATAATCTATTGACAACTAATTCACCCCCCCTCTTAGTTGTCCACCAGTTATTCTAACACATCCTTCAATTTGAATCCTTCTGCTTGTTCAAAGCAAACTTCTTCTTTCAATTCTCCATTCAGAAATATTAATTTCACATTCATCTGAAGTCTTTGAATGCTGAAAATTCTAGGAACATCTTGATTACTTCCATTATTACAACCGGATCATAAGTCTCATTAAAGTCAATTCCTTCAATCTGAGTGTATCCATTGCAAACCAGCCTTTCCTTCTTCCTTACAATATTTTCATCTTCATCCATCTTGTTCTAGAAAACCCATTTAGTTCCAATCACATTCTTGTTGTTTTGTCTACTGATTAGTTCCCATGTCTGGTTTTTCTCAATTTGATCTAGTTCCTCTTTCATCGCCTTCATCTAGTTTTTATCATTACAAGCTTCTTCTACTATCTTTGACTCAATTTTAGATAGCAAACATAGTAAGACTTCATTCTTGAGTTTCTTTTCTTCTTTTGATAACTCCTTTTCTCTTATCTTCGATGATTTATTCTTCTGAGTGATTCTTTCTGACATACCTTGGAGTCTTGGATGCAAATGCCCAAACATCTTGATCATTATTTTCTTCACTCCTGCTTTCCTCTTTCTTTTCCTTTTCTCCGAACTCATCTGATTTATATCTTGTTGCTATCTCTGAATCCTTTGAAGTATTCTCATCAACTTTCACACTTGCACTTTGTTGAATAACCAAATAATATGCCTTCATCATCTCTATTGTCAAACTTTCCAACATTGTCTTCATCTCTTCAGATATAGTACTTTCTTCCAAAAACTTTGAGATATTTCACTATCAGAGTTCTACCATACCATAGTTCATAAGATGTCTTACCATACTTTCTTCGATATAGAATTTTATTAAGTGTGTATGTTGTTGTATAAATTGTTTCTTTACAATAAACTTTTGGTAACTTTGCTAATTTTATCATGGTTCTACATACTTCTTGTATTGTCTGGTTTATTCTTTCAACTACATCATTATGTTGAGGTGTCTATGGAGCTGATAACTATCTTTTGATGACATGCTTCTCACAAAATTTATTGAACTCATTCGAGATGAATTCTCCTCCTCTGTCAGACATTAAACACTTGATTTTCATGTCATCTTCATTTTCAACTTTCTCTTTGAATATCTTAAACTTTTCTAATGCTACAGATTTCTCTCTTATAAATGCATCCCAATTCATTCTAGAATAATCATCAATCAATAACATGAAATAACTTTCACCTTGTAGGCTCCTTGTCTGGGTAGGACCACAGAGATTTGTGTGAACCAAATCGAGTAATCCAGTGGATGAATAATCCTTTCCTCTGAATGTGCTTCTAGTCTGGTTTCCTATTTGACATTCCCTACAGATGTTGTTCTTTGGTTTAGTCAATCTAGGCAAGTCTCTTACTACACTCCTTGAACTAATTTATATCAAGTTATCAAAATTGATATGACACATCCACTGGTGCCATAGCCAGTTGTCATCAAGTTGTGATATCAAGCAGTATTTTATAGCTCCTTCCAATTGGTACATATTTCCATTTGTCCTTCTAGTTGCAATAACCGTTACGGACTCCTTCTGTATCTCACATCCATTATAATGAAAAACAATATTGTATCCATTTTTGCACATTTGTCCAACACTCAAGATATTATGATGCAAACCCTTCACATAGTAAACATTGTCAGTGTTATATTTTCCATCAAATGTAATTGAACCAATACCAATAATTTGTGTTGTCCAATCATCTCCAAATCTAACTAAACCTCCATCATATCTTTCAACTTTTATGAATTTTCTTTTATCGTCGTTCATATGATTTGAGCATCCACTGTCAATCAACTATTCATTCTTATCTCTTCTAGCATGAAATGCATTAGCAACAGTCTTAGAAAAATCAAACTTAGGAACATCATTTTCTACGAAAAACAAGCAATCACCATCCTCATAGTCCAATTCATTATCTGAAATACCAACATCATCCTTAACATAATATGCCTTCTTATTGAACTTTTCCTTGTTTTCCTTAAACTTTTTTCTATTTCCCTTTTTCGGACATCTAATCGCAATATGACCAATCTTACCACATCTAAAACATTTTAAGGGTAACATACCTTTATATTTGCCAGTGCCTTTCTTCAATTTTCTCACAAAGTTTTCTTCCACCTCATCTTAGCTCTCTTCATCATCTAGACTATCTTCAGATGCCTTGAATGTGGTCTCTAACTTGTCTTTGTCCTTTCCAAACTTCCTTACTTTTAATTCAGTCGGGGTACCAAATAGTTTCTCTTTGGTGAATTTCTTTGGATCATAAGTTTCTTCAATCGTTGAGATCTTATCCCTATAGCTTACCGGTAATGTCATCAAAATCTTATCAGTCACATATTCATCACTCAAGTTGCCTCTGAGTTCTCTAATCTCATTCATTGCAGTGTCAACCTTCTCAAAATATCTCACAATATCTTCTCCTTCTTCCATCCTTAGGTTTTTGTATCTTCTCTTAGTTGTTAACCTCTTTGTCAACTTGACCCTTTCATTCCCTTCATAGATGTCTTTCATTTTCTTCCAAACCTCATGAGCAGTATTCAAAGAGATAACCTTAATCAATTTAGTTTTTGATAGTGCATGGAAGACAGCATACCTCACCTTTTCATTTTCTTCATAAGCATGAATCTCATCCAAATTATTAAGACCATTTGCTGGTAGAACATACTTAGTCTCCACAACATTCCAAGTATTCTAACCCAAAGAAACCAAACATCCTCTCATCTTCACTTTCCAAAAGCTATAATCAGATACATCAAAGATAAGAATGGATAACTTGTGTTCCACTAGATCAAGATCTACCTCAAGTGGTTAAGCTTTATATCAAGGAACCACAACTATGATACCAATTGTTGAATATCCGCGCAACTAGGAGGGGGGTGAATCAGTTGACAGTATTTTTTTATTTTTAACCTTAATGCATAGATCCATAATAATAAATAGAATTAATAGAGCTTGAAAATACATGCAAGAATCAAGACAGACACAAGAAACACCAGATTTTACGTGGAAAAATGAAAAAGGGAAAAACCATAGATAATGTTAATTTTCAATATAAAAACATTAGTTAAGGTTATTTTTAAAAAGGGTGGTTCACTGCCAAGGTGCTAATTGTTGGTGGGCTCACTTCCCTGAAAGGCTCACTATCGAAGAAGAAAGAAATATAAAGAGGATCCACCACAAAAACTGTGAGAACTACTTTCGGTAACAATCCACAACACTCTACTCACACAATTGTTAAATTCTTTCAATCTCACATATCTTCAACACAAAAAGACATATATCAATTAATCAAAACAAACTGCTATATATATTGTCTCCTAAAATCATACTTCTCAATGTCAGCAAAGACAAAGATCTAAAATAGGTCTCCACTAGACATTTCGGTGGTGGTAAGGAATGGGAAGTGAACCATATCACACCGTTTCTCATTGAACATATCAACACACTACATACAATTATAAAGTTGGACCCAAAATGCATCTGAAGGTTATACAACCTCAATATCTGGTCCAAGGCCTCGAGATTTGGACCAATCTGAACCCAAAGATAATACCAAGAAACATCTTTCGAGATACCAAATCTATTCGATGAAACCGGGAAACCTCCAAATGCACAACATACCTAAAACAAACACTCCTTATCATATCACATCCAGACCTATTTCAGACCAAAGGATTTGACATCAATGACTACATATAATACAATGATAACATATAATGTTATGGTATTGTAGACACCTAAAAATGGTCAACGCTTGCGGAGTCATACTTTAACATTTGCGCATTGCCTCATTTTAGGTTTTTACGTCGCATTAACATTTCTCCTATGATACGCACTTGGTCTTTATCATTTGCGAACATCGAGTCATTCTTCTACATTCTTCAGTTATCTCGCTCTCGAATTTGGTCTTGTCAACAACACTATCCAGTCATGATTTTAATCGATTCTATCTTATTGCATCAATGTGCATGCTCATTTGTCATTATTTTGGACATCGTCAATCCTAATTAGGGTTTTTTCCTCCTGTCAATCTTGCGATCTATTTGTCATCGAGCGTTGTCCTCTTATCAATCTTGTCGATTAATTATCAATCCTTCAATCTTGTTCATTAACGATCAATTTGTCATCGATCGTTGTCATGTTCGATCTTGTCATTTTGTGATTGATTTGTCATCAATCATGGTCATTTTCAATCCTATCATCTTCCAATCTATTTTGTCATCAATCCTTGTCCTCTTGTCAATTTTGTCATCTTGCGATAAATTTATCATCGATCGTTGTCTGTCTCAATTATGTCAATTTGGATCAATTAGTCATTGTTCCTCGTCAATTAGCACATTTTATCAATCAAATCATTTATCACATTGGTCATTTATCAATCCAAAATCAAATCGAATCGATATCAATTATCCTTTGTCAAGACCTAATTGTCATTCTCGCATTGCTAATTCATCTTCTAGGGTTTCGTGATTTCATCATTTAACCTTGTGTGTCATTTCTTCCTTTAGGATTAATAAATTGTTTATTTATCCTAAGTCTTCTCATTGCAATTAAATGTTCATTTAATTGGCTAATTATTCCTCTTTGTGAATTAATTAATAAATGACAAATTATTAATTAATTTACCTAATTTCTAATTTCTATCAATTTCTTAATTCCTAAATTCTTAATTCTCTAATTTCCTAATTTTCTAATTCCTAATTTCAATTTCCTCCTATTTCTCTCCTAAATTCATGGAAATGACATAGAAATTTGTCATAATTTGTCATAATTGAAAATCAATCAATTTTTGACATAGAAGTTTGTCATAATTTGTCATAAATTATCAATCAGTCAAATTTTGCATAGAAAGTGCATAATTTGTCATAAATTGTCATAATTGACATAATTGATTTGCAATTTCCATTTGAATTGAATCATGCTAATCTTGTCATCTCTCCAATTTTTCTATAAATTGGATGAATTTCTTCAATCAAACCCCTTGATTCTTGAACCCTAATCAGATTATCGAATTTCTAATCAATCACATTTCGAGTACTCTTGATCAATAATCTTGTCTACTTGCTTTCAATCATGTATGTGCACTTGTAGGTGAGATCCACAGCCAAACTATTTGAAGAGGAAAGAAGAACAATGGAGCCGCATGAAGGAAACATTTGGATCTGCATATGGTTTGCATAGTATTTACTTTGAATGTTTTATCTTTATGTCTTTATTGAGTGTGTTTAGGATAGATCATTACTTTTGAGCTTTCGTGATTGAGCTAATGATTAGTATGTTTATCTTGTTTGTGATGATTTCCGATTTCCTATGCTACATTAATTGGTGAACCCGGCATGAACACTAACTATCTAATCCCTTTATTGTGTCTTTGAGTGCTTTTGAGTTGATTTGCAGGCCAAAAAACCCAAAAATAGGGTCGTGCAGGGTTTTTTGGAGACTTCTGCGCCTGTGTTGAGCATTCTGTGCTTGTGTTGAAGACATTCTGAGCTTGTGTTGAAGACATTCTATGCCTGTGTCATGAATTCTACGCTTGTGTCATGACTTCTGCGCCTGTGTAAAATCCAGAACAGAGGTAAAAATGCAGTATTTTACTTGAAATTTGTTTAGTTTTTGCATTCTGTTTTCTGTGTTTTGGTTTTTGGTACTAATTATCAGTGTAGAATCTTGGCATATGTATGGAAAAGACAAAAAATCAAACTACTAACATGTGTTATGCAGAATTGATAGTCAAAGACAACAAATCAAACTTCTAACTTGGGTTTTGCAGGTTGCCTTGGAGAAACAACTAAACTTGGTGTTTGTTATTAATGTTTTAGGCACCTAGTGATTTCTAATAGGTTGGAATGAACATGTTTTTGCTTTTATTGTTGAGTGTGACATTGGAGTAGGAGAGTATGCTCTCATCCTTTTAGGGTGATCAGAAATCCAGATCTTTGATACCATGCTTTTGTCTTTGATTGTGCATCTCCTTTAAAGGGCCTGCCTTCCCAACCACTTTGCTTTTGCAAGCAAGTGATAATCATGAGAAGGGAATGACCCAAAGTGAGAACGGCTAGAATTCCTTGGCATTCTAACTCACTATAAACAAATACCTGATGAGCGAAAGCTTTGAAGGAAGGGTTACGTGGGAATTGCAGTTACTTGGGAAGTGATGACCCTTGAACTCTTTTCTCATATCAACATCTAAGTAGGGCCTCTTGGTCTAAATCGTGCTTGCGCGACTACATTTGTTTGGTATCTTGATCGGCTTAATGTCTCAATCACGCTTGTGTGACATCAAGGAGTAACGCTTAACAGAAATCCTTACTAAACACCTTGTTTTTAGAGGCCAAAAACCCTTCTAGTTGCTTGAGAAGGACAAGTTCGGATACTTGGAAGAGATACTAAGTTCGCCATGGGGAGATTTCCATGGGGACTGATGCTTGGCTGCCCTGAGAAGTGAGTGCCGTGGAGGGGAGCCCGTGGGGTCAAGCATCTATGTATTCTCCTTGAATCCCATAATGAGTCTACCTCTCAAGTACCTAATGTCCTTGCCTACCATAAGAAATGTGGAAATGAGCATGATTGTCTTTAGTCTAAGTTAAAATATCTTGTATTCTTTGCTTGTCAAAAGTTGAGTTGTATCTCATTTCAAAGAACAAAACAAATTGATTCAAAACAAGGTTAAACATAAGAGCATTTCATCCAACAAACTTCAAAACATCTTCAAACATGGTTGTCAAACATTTTTCAAAATCTTGTCTCAACATTCATGTCACTTACATTTAGGTTCATCCTAGGTTGCATTTTGCAAAGTTCATTGTCAACTACCAAGGTTAGGTTTCACCTAAGTCATACTCCTTTGCATATCAATAAGGGTCATCCATTTGCATGTGTCCTCTTGCATTAAAGTCATACCATTGTCATACATTCTGTTTATGGTGAAAATGGATAACAATAATAACAATATTGAAAGGCTAAATGAATTCAACCACCAAACCCTAGCCTAACAATGAACAAAGATCCACCATAACATATGAAGATTACCTAAGACAATGCAAATAACTTAAAATCACAAAGATTATACCATCACATGTCCAATAGGGTTTTGATCTCCATTCTTCCTATCTCCATTGATCTTGCTTGATATATTTGCTCTCAGATTTTTGTATGCACAAGAGCTCAATAAAGAACGGAATGTGGTTGCAAGTGGAATTGTAGTGTAGCCAAGTACTCCAAAATTAGTCATTAGGATGTGTCATTAGTCATTAGGATATGTCATTAGGGTTTGACAATGAAGAAGGCATCTCTTTAAATAGAAGACACAATAAGAAATGGAGGGTTAAGATTGAGAGGTGTAAAAAGAGAGGTCGGCTAGGATTAGAGGGTAGGTAAAAGAAATACCAAAATAATGAAAGAGGTAGGTAGTGTATGAATTAAGAGATGAATGACATGTGTCATGTGTAGAAAAAGATAATGAATTAAATAAATAAATAAAGATTTATTTAATTAATAGAAGAAGTAGGACAATTAAATAAATAAAATATTTATTTAATTTAGGAAAGGGATAATTTAAATAAATAAATGTATTTATTTAAATGAGAAATAAGGCTAGAAGAGGATAAACGAATTAATTAAATAAATAAAGATTTATTTAATTAATAGAAGAATTAGGCTTAGATAATTAAATAAATAAAATATTTATTTAATTAGACATGACAATTTTGAGTGTCTACATTTTGCCCCTCTTTGAGACAATGCGGCTTGTCGCGTTGTTTCAAAGAAAATAAGATGAACTGATACAAAGTTGCCCCAAGATGGGAATTATGTGCCCCCTCGAGAGATTGGATGAAAATGTCTGAAAAGATTGCAGACAATCTCTCGATAAGAAAAACGGGATAGAATGGACTGATCAGATAAAGTGACAAAGTCACAGGATAAGGAAGACTGACTCGGGAAATGAGAGCTAGGGCAATCTATAAGATAGACCATGGGGGAAAATACATCCTCATTGTCATCTACACCATCACAAGAGCTTAGTGCAAAGCGAAAATAAAGTAGCAACAGTCAGCAGCAATGGCTTTTGTTCACAGATTCGACCGTGTTCGTCGATTCTAGAGGCCAACGGAGGCAGGAGAGCCAGTGAGTACCACAAAACCTCCTTGTACTTTGATGCATTTATTGTTGTCATTAATGCATACTAGGTAATGTAATAAATGCGCATTTATGTCTTCCAGGTCAAATCGGCAGTTCTGTGATGAACATATGCTGTCGATTGGATAAGCTGCTAAGAGGATACACTCAAGAAGGTCCTCTAGGGAAGACTAAGATAGATCAAGGCACTTTGTGATGAACAGGGAGTACTAAAATATGAGCAGCACTTTGTAATGAACAGGGAGTGCAAATGTGAGTAACACTTTGTGATGAACAGTGAGTGTCACACACGTAGTACTTTGTGATGAACAGGGAGCACTACTAGGGTAGATAGCAACACTTTGTGATGAACAGTGAGTGTCACTAGGATAGATAACCAGATGCATTTAGGTAGCAAGTAGCATTTTGTGATAAACAGTGAATGCCACGATAACTGACAAAATTGATTGTGTGACTGCAGGAGTATTTGCCGATGTTAGAGTCACGGGAGAAATTCCCGTCGACTCAGAGACTGCGACCAAAGTTATCGATTCAGGACATGATATCCATTGAGGAGATGGGTCTCACACATGTGCTCTATGTGCCTGAGTTTCGGGCAAACATGGGGTTGCTGACTGCATTAGCTGAGAGATGGCACTCAGAGACGTGCACGTTTCACCTGCCGATGGGTGAGATGACAGTGACATTAGAGGATGTATATAGGATTCTACAGATATCGATCGATGGGGAGTTAGTACCCTATGATCGAGACCGAGATAGGGATGCACTGAGATGAGTGTTCTAGGATCTAGGACTAGGGATGAGGGTGGGACATGTGGCATGGGATACCATGACATGGACAGGATTAGCACTACCAATAGTGTTGACAGGAGTTATCAGTGGGTTCCTCTGTCTGGATAGGACGACACGAGGGGTGGCTGCAGGGGACTCAGGGGCTAGGAGAGTTGATCTTGGGGTGGGTCCTTCTAGGGCTCAAACTCCATCGAGGCCAGGCGGCTCCGAGGGAGGGAGTTCATCATAGCCTTAGAGGGCTCCCTATGTATCAGTATTGTACCATTTTTGTATTGTAGACACCTGCGGGTGATTTTGTAGCCATATGATTCTTTTAACATCATTGTATCATGCCACTTTTTGATTATATATGAGATGATTCATTTTGCGGCAGCTATATGCATGTGTACCTTATGTGATGAAATGTTCTTATGTGATACATGTTTTATGATATGGATGCTTATATGATGCAATGCAATATATTTTTGTTCTTTTATGTTGTATATGTGATGCATGATGCAAATGTGAATGTATGTAATGCAAATGAATATGATAATGCAAATGATTATTTACATAATGAAAATGTGAGGTGTGCTAACATGTGTTGTACGCAGGATGTGATGCAATTGTGATATCTATATGTATGTATGAAATGCTTATATGTGGTGATGTAGGTGTAACTATATGAAATGCAAATGTTTTTGGTGTGTCATTATACTCAGTCATGTGATAGCGGGCTACGCGGACTCGAGAAGGACAGTGGAAGTCAATCAAGAAAGGGGGATGGAAGACAGAAGATATGAACGTGAAAGAACTTCTTGTGCGTTATCATCATTGAGCTTTATTATGGCAGAATAGGTTATGACAATCGAGGCATTTGTTCGGCCCAGAAAGTCATTGTACCTGTTTGCATGGAGATAAGACAGTCACAAACAAGGAATGCCCCAGTTCATACTAGACTCACAGTGTCCTCATATCCTTGGACAAGTCATAGCATTACTAAAAGACAATCCACAGACAGCAAATGCAAATAGGTGACGATACCCCATCCTCACCTTTCTAGTCAAAGACATCCTGGAGATAGAATCTCTAGTCAAAGACATCTTGGAAAAGCTAAAAGCCATGTCACCAAAAAGATAAAATCAAAAGAAAACCAAGACTCGACACCAACATCCACTGTAGTCCTCAAGTTTAGTGTCTCTTGTCACTTGTTTAAGTCTTATTCGATTGTGGTCACAATGTTCACTTTCACAAAAAGGATAGATAGCACTGAACCATATGTTGTCTGAGTCTATTGAAAGATTTGATTTTGTTGAAGCTCATTGTTGCTACTGTGTCTCATCTGAAACTGACTGAATCCATGAAACTGATACTTTATTGTGGAGAAGATGGAACTTCATTGCGGACTGGCGATACAGATGTTGCTTTATTGCGGATTGTGCGTGGATAGACTGAAGGAAGCTGGAAGAAACTGTACTTCTCGAAACATGTGATGTTCTCAATTCCACACCCATTACTAGACTTAGGATCGGCCGTAGTCACAGATAGGATCTGATTTATTATGGATGGAAAGGGAGTGAAAAGGGAGGTTTATTATGAATGGCTAACCAATCTTGGGTAGATCAATAACAAGCCATGATGGGAATGGGTAAGTTTATTATGAATGAATAGGTTGTGAGTGTGTGCAAAGTGAAAGGATGAAAGAGAATCCTGAAGGAGAGAGGAGCAATGTCTCTACGCATGGCACTGGTGACCCAGTTTTCACCATGGTACTTGCCCAGGGCGCCACCGAAGTGGTTTTCACCATTGGATGAAATTATTTTTCTTTACTTTTCTTGATTTTTCAATTTTTTTGTTGTCACAAGGCGCCTGTTTGCCAGGTTTTCACCAAGTAACGATTTTTTTGTTTTATAATTTTTTTTGTATTTTTGAAAATTTTTGATTTTTTTTTTGTGTTTTTGAATTAGGATATTCTGAAAATTATGTGTAGAACCTGCGAAGGTGCATGTTGTTTATAGGATCCTCCAAGGGTTCACCTTCTGTAGTTGAGAGCTGATATGCCCCAGATCTATATACCGCTGTGATGATGTAAGGACCAAGCCAGTTGGGTTCAAACTTGCCCTTCTTATCTCTGTCTTGCTGATTCTTGGGGTTCTCTCTGAGAACTAAGTCACCTACCTCAAATGCGCAAAGCTTGACTTTGTGATTGTAACTGCGACTCATTTGTTGTTGGTAAGCCTTGAGATGATTAAAAGCAGTGTGTCGTCGTTCCTCCAGCAGTTCTAGTTCTTGTAAGCGAGAGACCTTGTAGTCTTCATCGTTGATTATGTTTCTCAAAGAGACCCGTAAAGAAGGTAGCTCGACCTCAATAGGCAAGATGGCTTCAGAGCCGTAAACAAGTGAGTAAGGTGTAGCTCCTGTAGGTGTGCGGACACTGGTACGGTAGGCCCAAAGTGCGGGATTGAGTTGGACATGCCAGTTATGGCCAGCGTCGTCGACTGTCTTTTTAAGGATTTTGAGAATTGTTTTATTAGACGCCTCAGCTTGGCCATTACCTTGGGGGTAATATGGTGTGGAGAAACGATGAGAGATATGGAAGCGCTCACAGAGTTCACGAACATCCTGATTCTTGAAAGGACGCCCGTTATCGGTAATAATGGAAGTAGGAATCCCGTATCGGCAAATGATGTAGTTCAAGATGAAGGTAGCAATTTGTTTCCCAGTAACTTGTGTGAGAGGCACGGCTTCAATCCACTTTGTGAAATACTCTGTGGCTGTGATAATGAATTTATGTCCATTGGAAGAAGGAGGGTGAATCTTGCCTATGAGATCGAGTCCCCACTGACAAAAGGGCCAAGGAGATGCAAGTGGTTGTAGTTCCTGTGCTGGTGCATGTATGAGGTCTCCATGAATTTGACACTGCTTACACTTCTTGACAAACTGATATGCATCTTTTTCAATAGTAGGCCAGTAGTATCCAGTCCTGATGAGTTTCTTGGCCAAGGTAGGACCACTAGTATGCGGACCACATATCCCTTCGTGCACTTCTCGTAATGCAATCTGAGCTTCATCACTCTCTAAACATCTAAGAAGGGTGCCATCTAGACCTCGTCGGTATAGGATATCAGCTAAAATGACGTATCGAGAGGATTGGCGAATGAAAGTGCGGCATTGGTTGTTCGATAGATCGGGAGGTAAGATATTGTCGCGAAGGTATGTGAATATGGAACCATATAACTGGGATTCAGGACCAACAACACATATCATTTCAGTAGGAGTGATCTCATATGACGGAATCAGCAGGTTGTCAACCAGGAACTCATAGCAAGTCTCATTTTGTGGTAGATCAATGAGCGAAGCAATTGTAGCCATGGCATCAGCAGCGCGATTCTGTTCTCTTGGTATCTGCTCAAACTCTATCTTTGCAAAGTGCTGTTTCAGATCATCTACCAGTTGTTTGTAAGGCATTAGCTTTTCATCTTTTGTTTGATAATCATCAGTTACTTGACGGATGACAAGTTGAGAATCGCCAAAAACACAAAGCTCTTGGATCTTCCACTGAACTGCAATTCTTAGCCCAGTTGTTAATGCCTCGTATTCCGCTATATTGTTGGTGCAAGGAAATGATAAGCGGTATGACTTTGGTATAGAATCACCTTGGGGAGTTATAAAGAGTATACCCCTCCTGCCCCATGCTGTGTGTATGAGCCGTCAAAGTATAGTTGCCATGGCTTTGCAGGTGATATCGTTAGAATGGACTCATCTGGAAATTCTGACTGTAGAGGAACATCATCTATCATGGGAGCATCTGCCAATTGATCTGCAATTGCTTGTCCTTTTATAGCTTTTCTGTCCACGTATTCAATGTCGAATTCACTCAAGATCATTACCCACTTGGCCAGCCGCCCAGTAAGTGTAGCTTTGTTGAGAAGATATTTTAGTGGATCAATTCTGGCAATCAACCTAGTCTTGTGAGTGAGCATATAATGTCGTAATTTTTGTGAAGAAAAGACCACAGCGAGACATGCACGCTCAATTGGTGTGTAGTTCAGCTCATATCCCACCAATGTGCGACTGATATAGTAGACCGCTTTTTCCTTGCCGTCAGGTATTTGCTGTGCTAGGAGTGCCCCCAGTGCTGTCGGAGTAGCTGATATGTAAAGTAGCAATGGTTGATCTGGGATTGGTGGCATCAAAACTGGTGGGTTCAAAAGATAGCCTTTGAGCGCCTGAAAAGCCTGTTGACAGTTCTCATCCCATTTGAACTTGATGTTTTTGTGTAGCAGATGCTGGAAAGGGTTACACTTATCTGCAAGTTGTGCTATGAATCTTCGTATGGATTGGAGTCTCCCTTGTAAAGACCGAAGTTGACTGATATTCTTGGGTGGCGGCATGTCCAAAATAGCCTTGACCTTTGCTGGATCAGCCTCTATTCCTCTTTTAGACACAATGAATCCTAGGAGCTTCCCGGAGGTTACTCCAAAGACACATTTCTTAGGATTTAGTCTTACCTTGTATTTTTCCAACCGATCAAAAGCAATTGAAAGTATGTCCAAGTGTGTATTTCTGTCTATTGATTTAACCAAAAGATCGTCAACATAATCTTCCACGGTTATGTGCATGAGATCATGGAAGATAGTAGTCATAGCTCGTTGATACGTGGCACCTGCATTTTTCAGCCCAAAGGGCATGACATTCCAGCAGAAGGTTCCCCATGGACAAGTAAATGATGTTTTATGTTTATCTTCGGGTGCTATCCTGATTTGATTATATCCAGAAAATCCATCCATTAAGGATAACATCTCATGGCCTGTTGTAAGATCAACAATTAAATCAATGTTTGGTAATGGGAAATCGTCCTTTGGACAAGCCTTGTTGATATCCCTGAAGTCTGTACATATTCGGATGCTGCGATCTGGTTTGCTAACAGGTACTAAGTTGGAAATCCATTCAGGATAATCAATTGGGCGTATGAATCCGACATCCAGTAATTTCTCCAGCTCTGCCTTGACCAATAATGCCACTTGTGGGTGCATTTTCCTCAATTTCTGTTTTACTGGTTTTGCCCCAGGTTTGACTGTTAAATGATGCATTACCAAATCCGGGTCTAGTCCAGGCATATCAGCATAAGACCATGCGAAGTTGATTTGTCATTCCTTAAAGAAGTCTATGAATTTTGCTCTCTCGGCCTCTGTCAATGATTGAGCCAAAAATATGTTGTGTGGAACCTCTGCTGTACCAATGTTTGTCTTTATAGTCTCCTCTACCAACATGGATGATTTTTCCTCGTATGATGCTGGGAGAATGTCAAGCCTTCCATCTTCGGGCGCCTCAGAGAGGTTTTCACCCTCAGATACATCCTTTCTTTTTACTTTTTTGGAGTCAGATAGCGCCACAGTGTGGTTTTCGCCATAAGACCCTTGTTTTGTTTTTATTTTCACATTTTTGCGACTAGAAGGCCCGACACCCTCACCAAAGTATGCTATGTTGTTGAGCTCTATGGCGTATCCTGTTTTGTGGTCTCCAGGGGGAAGATCATCTCAAATGCCAAGGTAGTCGATAATAGCTTCGTCATTTTGAAATGTATCAAATTGTGCTGGTCCTTCATGATCCCAGTCAATGAGTTGGGGGTGAACAAGGGGAAGGTCTTTAGTGTTTTTAGAGTCCGCAAGGCTAATAGTGAAGATGTGGTTATATTCAGGTATGTCCAGATAGTCATCGAGGTCATCAATGGCACTCTCCTCATCAGTTTCGATCGTGAGCGAATCCAAATTGTCGTTACTAGTAGCACCCTCAGGGACAGGTGTCCTCATCCTATGTGATCTTGACTTAGGGCCTTGAAACGACGACTGTGTGGGATCCTCATGGGTCGGTTCCTGACCAACTCTGAATTTCTTGTAAAATTCCTCCTCCTCTGTAGTTTTCTCTAGCTCTCTAAATGTCTCGTTGAGCTCATAGTCGCTGGAGGATTTGTCTGAACCCCATTCCCATTCGTTGGAATCTGTAGAATAGTCATCTTCTTGTTGAACTTCAGCCACTTTGACTCGCCATATCTATTTTGTTCTTTTATTGTGAATCTTGGGATTTAGAAAACCAAGCCCCTTGGAGCGTTCCCTTCTTGTAGTTAGCTCAAGTTGTAAAGGCTCCATGACACCTTCTTTGCGTAGTCCAAGAGGACTTTTTCCATCATACCCGAATCTTTGCAGAATTTTGAAACCTTTGCCATAGTTCTCACAGGGTATTATAATTTTATCATGTGTATCCTTTTCAGCATCCTTATATAGCATTTTATATAAATTTTCTTCCTCTAGTTCGCCCCATTTTTGAAAGATGGTAGGATCCCATTTGAGTAGCTTGATGGAGATTTGCTTATTAGGATGTGGCCTCCCATATTCCTTGGGGGAGTTCATGACTTGTCGTAAGAACATTGTTTGATTCAGAGTGTATTCTCCCATGCCTTTGTCTTGAAACTTGGCTCTAAGTTCACCTTGTTTAGATGTCGAGGGCTTTAATGACTCAGGATCAATATATGCTGAAGAAGGAGTAGCCTCACGATTGCTGGGAATGATCGTCTCAGTATGTGATCTCAAGTTATTGCAATATATGAATGGATTTGGATCACCATTGACCGTTACCTCGACTCCATTATGAGGAAACTTAATGCATTGGTGGTATGTTGATGGGACTGCCCTCATTTCATGAATCCACGGACGTCCTAGCAATATGTTATACGTGAGATCTAGATCCAGGACTTGACAAACCACATCCTTTGTGACTGGTCCTATTCTTAGTGGTAAGGTGACTGTACCCTTGGACGAGCGCTCTTCATCATCATAAGCCTTAATAGTGATTTGGTTTGTAGAATTCACAGCTTTGTCAAAATATCCCAATTGTTTGATGGTGCTCAATGTACAAATATTAAGACCTGCTCCTCCATCTATCAGGACTCATTTTATTCGGTGTTTATGTATGAAGGCTTCAACGTGTAGGGGTGCATTATGAGGCTGACTTATGGAGGCGTCATCGGCTTCTGTGAATGTGAGGGAGTGTGGAATGGATAGGTATCCCACCATGGCTTGAAACTGGTCCACGTTCAGATCAGTAGGGACGGCAGTATCTCTCAAGGTTTTATCAAGGATAGCTTTATGTGCAGGAGATATACGTAAGAGCTCAAGAATAGAGATGAGTGCGGGTGTTTTCCCTAGTTGTTCTACAAGGTCATACTCAGGCTTGGTAGATGAAAGATTGGTATTCTTGGTAGAGGCACCTGGCAATGTGATCTTACCTCGACAGGTTGTAACATGACACTCAGAGGTAGATGCGGACGAAGATCCCACACCTTTTAGGACAATTTTGGGTCTTTGAGAAGGATTCTCAGGATCTTTGTTTTTGATAGTAATGGTAGAAATATGATTGTCCATTGAGATGTGATTAATAATGGAATCATAATTGTAAGATGCTCTAGTGTAATTGGCTTGATCATCTGTGACTTTGCCTTTCCCCTTGTCATGTTTTGGGAATGGTTCCTTAAACACCTCATGCTCTTGGTTAGATGAATGTCCCTCAATCTCAATATCTCCTCTGTCAATGAGATCTTGCACAATGTTTTTCAATCGATGGCAATTACTTGTCTTATGACCCTTGCTCTTATGAAATTCACAAAATTCATCATCATTCCACCAATTTGGTTTGACCTTTGGTTCATATGGAGGAAAATCTGGGACCGTGATTACTTTGTTCGCTACAAGCTTTTTGAATACTTTGTTCGCTACAAATCAAACTTCTAACTTGGGTTTTGCAGGTTGCCTTGGAGAAACAACTAAACTTGGTGTTTGTTATTAATGTTTTAGGCACCTAGTGATTTCTAATAGGTTGGAATGAACATGTTTTTGCTTTTATTGTTGAGTGTGACATTGGAGTAGGAGAGTATGCTCTCATCCTTTTAGGGTGATCAGAAATCCAGATCTTTGATACCATGCTTTTGTCTTTGATTGTGCATCTCCTTTAAAGGGCCTGCCTTCCCAACCACTTTGCTTTTGCAAGCAAGTGATAATCATGAGAAGGGAATGACCCAAAGTGAGAACGGCTAGAATTCCTTGGCATTCTAACTCACTATAAACAAATACCTGATGAGCGAAAGCTTTGAAGGAAGGGTTACGTGGGAATTGCAGTTACTTGGGAAGTGATGACCCTTGAACTCTTTTCTCATATCAACATCTAAGTAGGGCCTCTTGGTCTAAATCGTGCTTGTGCGACTACATTTGTTTGGTATCTTGATCGGCTTAATGTCTCAATCACGCTTGTGTGGCATCAAGGAGTAACGCTTAACAGAAATCCTTACTAAACACCTTGTTTTTAGAGGCCAAAAACCCTTCTAGTTGCTTGAGAAGGACAAGTTCGGATACTTGGAAGAGATACTAAGTTCGCCATGGGGAGATTTCCATGGGGACTGATGCTTGGCTGCCCTGAGAAGTGAGTGCCGTGGAGGGGAGCCCGTGGGGTCAAGCATCTATGTATTCTCCTTGAATCCCATAATGAGTCTACCTCTCAAGTACCTAATGTCCTTGCCTACCATAAGAAATGTGGAAATGAGCATGATTGTCTTTAGTCTAAGTTAAAATATCTTGTATTCTTTGCTTGTCAAAAGTTGAGTTGTATCTCATTTCAAAGAACAAAACAAATTGATTCAAAACAAGGTTAAACATAAGAGCATTTCATCCAACAAACTTCAAAACATCTTCAAACATGGTTGTCAAACATTTTTCAAAATCTTGTCTCAACATTCATGTCACTTACATTTAGGTTCATCCTAGGTTGCATTTTGCAAAGTTCATTGTCAACTACCAAGGTTAGGTTTCACCTAAGTCATACTCCTTTGCATATCAATAAGGGTCATCCATTTGCATGTGTCCTCTTGCATTAAAGTCATACCATTGTCATACATTCTGTTTATGGTGAAAATGGATAACAATAATAACAATATTGAAAGGCTAAATGAATTCAACCACCAAACCCTAGCCTAACAATGAACAAAGATCCACCATAACATATGAAGATTACCTAAGACAATGCAAATAACTTAAAATCACAAAGATTATACCATCACATGTCCAATAGGGTTTTGATCTCCATTCTTCCTATCTCCATTGATCTTGCTTGATATATTTGCTCTCAGATTTTTGTATGCACAAGAGCTCAATAAAGAACGGAATGTGGTTGCAAGTGGAATTGTAGTGTAGCCAAGTACTCCAAAATTAGTCATTAGGATGTGTCATTAGTCATTAGGATATGTCATTAGGGTTTGACAATGAAGAAGGCATCTCTTTAAATAGAAGACACAATAAGAAATGGAGGGTTAAGATTGAGAGGTGTAAAAAGAGAGGTCGGCTAGGATTAGAGGGTAGGTAAAAGAAATACCAAAATAATGAAAGAGGTAGGTAGTGTATGAATTAAGAGATGAATGACATGTGTCATGTGTAGAAAAAGATAATGAATTAAATAAATAAATAAATATTTATTTAATTAATAGAAGAAGTAGGACAATTAAATAAATAAAATATTTATTTAATTTAGGAAAGGGATAATTTAAATAAATAAATGTATTTATTTAAATGAGAAATAAGGCTAGAAGAGGATAAACGAATTAATTAAATAAATAAGGATTTATTTAATTAATAGAAGAATTAGGCTTAGATAATTAAATAAATAAAATATTTATTTAATTAGACATGACAATTTTGAGTGTCTACACATTCAAAACTAGGTTCTGTCATACTTGATTAATCCAAATCTTTGATAAACCTTAAGTCATTGTTAAGAAGTCTAGACCTTATCAAACCTTTTCTATTTTTTTCATTATTGTCATTTGGTCAAACCTAGCTTAGTATCCAAGGATATAGGGGAGACATTGTCATTTGTCCTTTGAGGTCTAGACATCATTTCAATTTCCTAAGGGTCTCTTTTAGATTTGCATTCCAAAAAGTTTGTCAAAATCTTGAAAAACAACCAAAAACATAGGTTGCATTCTCATTCATTTAGTTTGCATTTAGTTGCATATCATATATTGTCCTTGAAAAATTCCAAAAATATTGCATTTGCATAGTGACATGTCTATTGAAACAAGGTTCCAAGCACCAATGATGCAACAAAGTTTGACGTATCAACCGACAATGCAATCGAATTTTAATCCAAAGCAATCACAATTCTATTCAACCCAACAACAAAGCAACATTGATCAAACTTTTTATGATGAAACAAGTCTCCAAATACAAAAACTAGAGGAGAAACTAGCTCAAGAAGAGGAGATATTGGAACAAAGAGTGAAAAACATTGAGAAGAATAGATCACAAATGTCCAAAATGTTTAAAAAATTTCCAGGTCGAAATCTAAAGATTGAGCCAATTGATGTAAGATCTCTTATTGAATGATTAGACATACCAGCTCTCCTCTCACAAATAGAGATGATGAAACAATTTCAAGAAAAGAGACAACATCAATTTCAACATTATGTGCCTCCACAACAAGAACAAGAAGGTGTTTACTATCAATCACATTTTCAACCATCACAACCAATGGTTCAACCAATTGTCCAACATATACAACCAACACAACCAATGGTCCAAATTCAACAATATGTCCAACCAACTATACAATTTCAACAAAAAGTTCAACCAATGGTGGAATATCAACAAGTTCAATCAACATATCAATGTCAACAACCACAATCACAAATTCAAAAACAAAACTTGCAACATGCACCAAGCCAAATTTTGAACATGTCAAACCAATCTGAGCAACATCTAGTTCAAAATCAAAACATGACATTAGATCAGAACCAAATTCTTGCCAAACAAGTTCAAATTCCAGATACAACCATGTCAAAACCTCAAAAGAAAGGTGGCTTTATTGCAATGCTCTTTAGGAAATTACCAAGTGAGTTCTTTGAGGAAGATCAAAATAATACACTTATGTCTAGCAATGCCTCATCTCCCCACAAGCAAATTGACTCTCCAGTGGCATCTATCCCTACACCTCTAGAAGTTTCATAAGAACCTTCCATATTGTCCTCATCAAACAATACACCCAAGGATGCAATTATCCAAGAGCTATCTGTAATTGATTGCCAAAATAATCCAATTCATGATGCACATCCTTGTCATATTTCAGAAATACACGACCCAATGCCACCATGCACTTTATTGCCATTACCTATTTTAGAGGACCCCATTCGAAGTCCCTCTTCCTCATGTTCAAGCATTGATTCCTTGCCAGAATCCAGCACAAATGTTCAAAGTGCATTTCCTTCATCCCAAAACATTGAGCCCTTGCCAGAATCCTCCATGCATATCCAAAGTCCAACCCCATGTCAAGAGGATAATTTAGAGCATGAAGAAATGAGTCCTAAAGAAGATCAAGATCAAGATCCTAAAACCTTATCATCCCATCCAATTGTTGACTAGGACCCCATGTTCCCAGACACTCATGATGATTCCATTATTCCTATCCATTCTATCCAAGAACACAATATCCTTTCAAATCCCATTGGCATTCCGCTTCCTGAGAAAGATCAAGATATTCCTCCCATCCTTTCCGATGATCCCATTGAAAGTCAAGAGAAAAACACCTTTAAAGAGGATTCTAATGATCTTCCTCCTTGGCAAGATCAAATTATTCCTTTAAATCTTCCACAAGATCCTTTTGTTCCTCCATCTCCTTGTCCTAATCCCGCATATCCACTCCAAGATCACATTTCTTTTGATGATCCCATAATTTCTCCCATTCCATCTCTTGAAGAGCCTGTCATTGAACCATGTCCACTACACAATCCTAGTCCCCCTCATGATCCTAATCCCCCTCATGATTCTAACGTGTCAGTGCAAGATGTTTATGAACCCTCAACATGCATAATGGGTTCTTCCACTTTGGTGCAATCCGATCCACTTCAAGATCTCATTATTTCTCTCATATCATATCCACCTCATAATGGACTCACGTCTTCTTCCCAAAGAAAAGAGTATCCTACAAGTCAAGATATTCATAAAGGCAAAGGAGTAGACCTTCATGAGAAAGAACCCTTCAATATGAAAAAAGATCTTAAGGGTCATGTCTACACAACTCACTCTCAAGACGTTGGTATCCCTCCATCAAAATCAAAACATACACCTTCCCCATCATACCTTCCATCCATCTTAGGTCCTTATATTCCTTCATCCTCTATGCAAGGTCAGAAAAGGCACACATCCTTGAGTAAATTTCATCAATCCAAAAGAAGTCCATTTCATTCCTATCCATCCATGCATTCCTTTCCCCCTCCGAGCAATTTGGATGCCAATTATAAAAGTCATAAGTCTAGCAATCCACATGTATTCAAGGATCAACATGTCCAATATAATCGACATGTCAAAACAAAGAACAATATGATCTATAAAGAAAAAAATATATCCAAAAGGCCACAAAGGCCCACTGAGCAAAATAAAGCAAAGTCAAAATATATATGGGTTCCTAAATCCCTTGTGTTGGCAATGCACTCCAAGGAACCACTAAAGCATGAAAAATCAAAAACCATGTGGATCCCTAAGCGGCTCCTTGAAGCACAAAAGCCTAAAGAAACATCCAACTTGGCATCCAAAATTGTTGTTCCTCCATCCAAACCTTCCAAGTCTATTCCTTCGTCACCTTCATCATCCATTTTGGGCTCTTATGTCCCAAAATCCATAGCATTTCCTTCGTCAAAATCTCAATATCCAAAATACATCTTTCCTCCATCAGTCCATCACCCCTCAAGGTGTGTGCCAATGTCACTCTTGCCAACATTTCCATCTGCTCAAGCCCAATTCTTCCAATACCCTATCCATTATCCAATGCATATTTTCCATCCTTCCATCCCTTTGATCCCATCCTTTGCATAAATCCTTGCCTTAGTTTCATCTCATTTTCCATGTCCTTATCCTACCAATGTCTTTGAGCATACTTTTAAAGGTCACGGTCCATTTTTTTTCAAGGCTACTATCCAAACAAAAAGACACTTGAGTCCTTCTTCCATCCCCTATCATTTGTCCATCTTCTATTGAAAAAGTCAAAATCCAAAAAAAAAAAAGTAAAAAAAAAGTGAAAAGAAGAAAAAGAAAAAAGTAAAGCAAAAATAATTCGTCCACTGGTGAAAACCTGGCAAACAGGCGCCTTGGGCAAGTACCGTGATGAAAACCTGGCAAACAGGCATCATGCGTAATCTATGAACTTCTTGCACACCACACTTGGGGGCAGGTTTTATCCTATCATATCCTTTTGTCCTTCATTGTTCCATTATCCTATCGAACCCCTGTCATTACCCTTCATATCCTATTGTCCCTCATGTCCATTTCCTCTTTCCACCTTTGATCTTGACAAGGCTGAGGATCATCATGAGCATCATGCATCTTATTTGCAGCTTTTAGTCCATCATAGCTTTTGGTCATTTATCCATTTGCTCATTACATCCTTTCATCCATATTCCCTGTCTTCTTGCAACTTTCTGCCACTATCCCGTATCCTATCCCAACCTTCAGTCCATGTCCCTTATCCATTCTTGGTCTTGCTTATCCTATCCATATCTTATCACTATCCATACACTCTTTTTCATTCCTTGATCTTGATCTGACATAAGGACACAAAATTTAAACATAGTTTCAAAAACCTCTTGACATGTCCCTCATGCCATGTCACTGCTTTACATTGTCATATCCAGTCTCCTGTCCCATCATGCAATAGCCCTTGAAAATTGCATCCGTATTGTCTCCATAATAAAAGGCCTTTGTCTTCCCTCTATCCACCATCATTTCAGCAAGCCTATTTATTCACCTATCATATTCCTTGCCTTGCTAGACATTGGGGGCAAAAAAAAAAAATCATAAAAATTTGAAAAATGTCCTGAAAAAAATTCCAAACAAACATTTAAAAATGTCTTGAAAAATAACTCATAAAAATTGAAAAATGTCCTGAAATAAAATCAAAAAAATTGAATAATGTCCTGAAAAAATCATTAAAAAAAATTTTAAAATGTCCTGAAATAATCCCTAAAAAAGTAAAAAAATGTCCTGAAAAAATCCCTAAAAAAAATCAAATAATGTCCTAAAAAAAATCTCTAAAAGGTCAAATAAAGTCCTAAAAAAAGTGAACACAAAAACATTTCAAAACATTAAAATCCAACAAACAAGCATTTTGTCAATAAATGATCCTTTTTGTGCATAAGACAAATCACTCAGCATCCATCCAACGACATGCAATCGTACACTGTGCTTTAATGAAATCACGCTTAAACAGATGAACTTTTCACTCAAACCAGACATTCAAACTGATCAACATTGTCATATCAATCAACCTCAAAATCATTTGTCCTTGGCACACTATCATGAGTCTTATACAGGGTGTGGTATACTCGAAACCGGACTGTGTCCTGTCTTAGACGGGGTACTTTTAACTTTTGACAATGAAGATCAAGATGTTTGTTTGATTTGTTGAAATTTGTGCATCTTATCTTTTTACTGATTTATCTTGGCTTCGATCATGTTCCTATGTTGCCCGATGATGTCACTGAGTGATTTAGAGTGACCGAGATGGATCATGGTCCCTTTCTTTTTTTGTGATTGTTGTTTGTCTGTGATGTGTCTGTCTTTTGCAAAGAGGGTTGCATTTCAGTTCTGGCCTTCAATGCCATGATGCTACGCATCCATTTTGCTACATAAAAATAAAGGTTCTCACCTACAAAGTGCATTATTGAAAGCAAGTTTTTCTTCGTCTCTAACTATCCTCCATCTCATTTTCTTCTTACTAACATTTCTTCCGTCAGTTCGGATAGTCAGTTCAGTCTAGTGCTCTGATTTCCCCGCAAACATACATGTTGCATCCTGCATTCATTCGTTAGTACATTTGCATTACATCATGCATTACATCATGCATTTTATCCATTTCATATTATCAATGCATCAAAAAAAAAAAAACACATAAAAAACTATACATTCATACATGTTCCACAATGGTACATCAACAGTGCATAAGTCATCCATACATGGAAAATAACATATGTCATAACACATTGCATCCCATCATATTGATGCATATCATATCATATATCATCATAATATCGGAGTACAAAATTGGACTGTCTGTCCTAAGTATGGCCCGCAGGCTGACTACAAAATATCAAACTACATAATGTCCACTGTCTGTCATAAGGAGCATGTGCCTCTGTCACTGGGTGCTCCCTCTATCCTCCTCATCCCTGCCATGTCTCAAGGATGATGTCCCCCCTATCCCAAGTCCTGCTATTGTATCTCTATCCATGCTTTTGAGTCTATGTCGTAACATGAAGCAGTCAGGTCGGTTCTCCCGCGTGATCAACGGATACTGTCGACTCTGCATCACAATTGGGGCACATTTTGTCAGTTTTGGGGTTTGCTCCTACGAGTTGCATTTCCTCATTTTCATGTCCACATCAGGGTGTTTTTCATCTACTCTAACCTATCCTACCCTTATCCCCCCTTTTCGGATCATTTGCATGCCATTTTTGACCAATCTAGGGTTCCCAATGCACAACTGCGCCTGTGTGATGACTCCTGTGCCTATGTCATGTAACCTGCGCCTATGTCATGTAACCTACACTTGTGTACCATACACAAGTGCAGAAGACCTTACACAAGCGCAGAAGACCCTGCACAAGCGCAGAAGACACTACACAAGCGTTCAGTTTCTGCATCCCCTGTGGGCCCCGCAATGTCCCACAAGTGATCAAAATTCATGAAATTGAAAACATGGGTTTTTGAGATCCATACCATTTCTCCTGCATCGTCCGATCATCTGTATGTGCATACACATTCCCCATGGTGATCCACCATTGGAATTTTTGCCATCTCTCTGCAAGTGTCCTTGTCCAGAGCAACAAATCCTCCTCTTTGGCTAGTGCAAATGAGCAAATTGTCACTCTCTTGGTCCCATTTATAGATCTTTGTCATTGCATAGATGGACGTGCACCCTCTCTATCTTATGTTGGTTGCGGTCTTTTGTGTCTTCAATTGCTTGTCCTTCATGCATCCGATCTCCGATTGTCAGTCTGTTCGATCCTATCATTTTTATCGATCAATTGGCCTCTTTTCTGCATGTTTCCGGCCAATTCCTCGAGGGGGCATGCATATGTCATTGTCATTGTCTGGGGCATTTTCATTATTGTTCTTTGAAACAATGCTTAAAATCACATTGTCTCAAAGAGGGGCAAAATGTAGACACCTAAAAATGGTCAACGCTTGCGGAGTCATACTTTAACATTTGTGCATTGCCTCATTTTAGGTTTTTGTGTCACATTAACATTTCTCCTATGATACGCACTTGGTCTTTATCATTTGCAAACATTGAGTCATTCTTCTACATTCTTCAGTTATCTCGCTCTCGAATTTGGTCTTGTCAACAACACTATCCAGTCATGATTTTAATCGATTCTATCTTATTGCATCAATGTGCATGCTCATTTGTCATTATTTTGGACATCATCAATCCTAATTAGGGTTTTGTCCTCCTGTCAATCTTGCGATCGATTTGTCATCAATCGTTGTCCTCTTATCAATCTTGTCGATTTATTATTAATCCTTCAATCTTGTCGATTAACGATCGATTTGTCATCGGTCGTTGTCATGTTCGATCTTGTCATTTTGTGATTGATTTGTCATCAATCATGGTCATTTTCAATCCTGTCGTCTTCCAATCTATTTTATCATCAATCCTTGTCCTCTTGTCAATTTTGTCATCTTGCAATAAATTTATCATCGATCGTTGTCTGTCTCAATTATGTCAATTTGGATCAATTAGTCATTGTTCCTCGTCAATTGGCACATTTTATCAATCAAATCATTTATCACATTGGTCATTTATCAATCCAAAATCAAATCGAATTGATATCAATTATCCTTTGTCAAGACCTAATTGTCATTCTCGCATTGCTAATTCGTCTTCTAGGGTTTCATGATTTCATCATTTAACCTTGTGTGTCATTTCTTCCTTTAGGATTAATAAATTGTTTATTTATCCTAAGTCTTCTCATTGCAATTAAATGTTCATTTAATTGGCTAATTATTCCTCTTTGTGAATTAATTAATAAATGACAAATTATTAATTAATTTACCTAATTTCTAATTTCTATCAATTTCTTAATTCCTAAATTCTTAATTCTCTAATTTCCTAATTTTCTAATTCCTAATTTCAATTTCCTCCTATTTCTCTCCTAAATTCATGGAAATGACCTAGAAATTTGTCATAATTTGTCATAATTGACAATCAATCAATTTTTGACATATAAGTTTGTCATAATTTGTCATAAATTATCAATCAATCAAATTTTGCATAGAAAGTGCATAATTTGTCATAAATTGTCATAATTGACATAATTGATTTGCAATTTCCATTTGAATTGAATCATGCTAATCTTGTCATCTCTCCAATTTTTCTATAAATTGGATGAATTTCTTCAATCAAACCCCTTGATTCTTGAACCCTAATCAGATTATCGAATTTCTAATCAATCACATTTCGAGTACTCTTGATCAATAATCATGTCTACTTGCTTTCAATCATGTATGTTCACTTGTAGGTGAGATCCACAACCAAACTATTTGAAGAGGAAAGAAGAACAATGGAGCCGCATGAAGGAAACATTTGGATCTGCATATGGTTTGCATAGTATTTACTTTGAATGTTTTATCTTTATGTCTTTATTGAGTGTGTTTAGGATAGATCATTACTTTTGAGCTTTCGTGATTGAGCTAATGATTAGTATGTTTATCTTGTTTGTGATGATTTCCGATTTCCTATGCTACAGGTATATCTCAGAAATTATTGTAAATATGAATGAATAAAATGCATATAAATCAGATCTAAAAATGAAAATAAAATATAAGCATGAAGGACATTAGGCCACCAAAAATAAAGGAGGGAATTGAATTTGATTAATCCAATCCTAAAAGGACTTAATACAAATAAAATCAATCCTCCTTGTTTGAGTTGAAACTGAATTTGATCTAGGGTTAAATTGCAATGCTAGATCTAGGACAAACAATGAGAAAAGGATAAAATAATAATAACATAATATTCCAAATATCATGCAAATTTGTAAAGAGAATGGAAAATAGATTTGAATCTATGACAAAAAGTTTGAGTTGACCAGGGGGAACAGGTTGTCCTAGTCCCCTGAATATTGGGGGCATGCAAACTTGATGCGAACTAGATCAAGATGATGAATAGAATCTACTATTAGAAGACCATCAGAAATCCCCTGGACCAAGGGATTCGACCATCCTAGTCCTCTTCTTTTTGTGCCTTCAAAACCTAAGTCTGATTATCGTCATATACTCTATTGGATTCCTTGCTCACAGCTCCTGAAATAATTTCTTACGCACAAAAAGAAGGAAATAGGGTTGTTGATGGGGGTTTTCCTTAGGTCAAACCCCAGTTTAGGAACTAACCTTGAATTGAATTTAAATAAGAAATGTAAATATTGAATTAAATTGTTGTATGATATACCTTAGATCCGCATGGTTCATTGAAGGTTGATAACACAATTTTGTTTGAATGTGATCACAAATGTTGATGCAGTAACATGACAACACATAAAAAACTTAAAAACAAACATATGCTTGCATGAGGATTGATGTGATTTTCAACATTATGCCTCTAAAATATGGTGAGATGAAATGCTACCTTGAATGCTTGTAATGCCCACCAAAACACCATAGAGAAAACTTGTTAGAAGTGAGCAGGAAGACTGAGAGGAGGAGGTGAATCAGTCTTCACCGAATCTACTAACTTAATCACAAAAATAGATATGATAAACTACAATAATAATAAAGATAAGAAAATTAAAAACACAATACACAACACCAAGATTTTGACATGGAAAATTCGATTAAGGAAAAGCCCATGGTGGGAACCTACCCACAGTAAGATGATACTCTGCAATAGTATGTGAAATATTACAATGGGGAATGCACATGCATTCAGGCACATTGCCTAGAGCTCACTACTCAAAAGATAATAGCCCAAAAGGCTACAACCCTTAGGGAAGTCTCATTGACTTACAACAAGATTTAGACTACAATCCAAAAGAAATGAACTGATGAAATAGCATCTCCAAATGCCTGATTACAATTCTGGTTAAGCACAATTGTCTACTTTGTAGCACCAATCTCCACACAATCACAATACCAAAGGATAAATCATTTGTTTGCACATACACCACTCTCTAATAATGTAAATGCGACATCAACACTTAAATTATATGAATATATCACTTATATATACAATTCATCAACTTTGATAACAAGGTCGGCCAAACCGTCAACCCTTAATTACAAAATTACATCAAAAAATACAAAGATAGACCACTAGACCAATACAATTATTTACATCGCATAACATGGACCTTAATCACATTCCCAAATGCACAACTCCATCGAAAATCATGCCAAGATCAACCGCGACACACTACACCACCAGAAAAACCGCATAACACAAAATCATCACCGGATCATAGAAACCATGAAAAACCCGCTCAACGATCAATACAGATCACCAAAATAAATAGGAAATGGCTAGGAAACACCATCAAGCATGTTAGAATCATTAGCAACAACTGCACCAACACCACTTATCAAATCTTGATTGATCAACAACTGAAACTCAGAAATACTCAACAATAGAAACTACCACGAAGAAAGATAACTTGTGGAGAACCAAATCAGGATACATCTGAAATGAAGATACATAAGACCATCCAGAGCAATATACTAAAAACTTAGCTCAAGATCTGATCACACTAGACTATACCAAAGGAAATACTGAACTCTGCAAAACAGTGATCGGCAAAACAAAACTACAAAACCAGATCATAAGATCTTCCTGATCAACACACATCAGATAAAATCATAGGAATATGTTGACATCAATGACAACAACATATCCTAGCAGCAGCAATATCCAACAATCTCCCCCTTTGGCATTGATGGCAACATATTAGTGTGAAAAATAGTCAATGCAAAGAAAGAAGATATCTCCAACAAACTCCCCCTAAGATCAAGATATATAAAGAATTTTTTCACATGATCTCTCTCCCCCTTTGACAACAATGCCAAAGATCTCAAAATAGAAAACCAAAACCTCATTCCCAAAATAAGAACATGAATCTCTCTCCCTAAAACATAGACTACTCCACCAAAAGAGCAAGACCAACTCACCAATCCGGATAAAAGGATACAGCTCTGAAGTCCACCAGATTGATGCAACTCAATGCATCTAGTTCTCATCAGGAGGGGTAGATACCCCTAACTTATCTCTCAAATAGACAAATCTATTTGCAGGCAAATGCTTAGTGAAAATATCATCTATTTTTTCCTTTGTAGATACATACTCCAGCTTTACTTTCTCTCCATTGACTTGCTCTCTCAAGTAATGATATTTGATTGACACATGCTTAGTCTTTGAATGTTGCACCAAATTATTTGGCATGTTAATAGCACTGGAATTATCATAGTAAATGACAGTGGGCTCATCATAGATAAATCTGATATCCTTCAACATTTGCTTCATCCAGACTACCTGAGTGCAATTACTAGCAACAGAAATCTACTCTGCTTGAACAATAGATAAGGACTCTGAATCTTGTTTCTTACTAGCTTACAAATAGCATTATTTTTGTAAGCATCATATGCAAGCAACAGTCTGAGAATATCATCTATATGCAAGCTAGACTCTAAATCTTTGTAAGCATCATATGCAAGCAACAGTCTGAGAATATCCTTTGCAAACCAATCTAGCTTTATTTTTGACAAATTCACCGACTTCATTCAATTTGTTCTTAAATACCCATTTAGTACAAATAGCATTCCTATCCTTAGGTCTAGGCACAAGTTCCCTTGTATTATTCTTTTCAATCTGATCTAGTTCTTCTTTCATAGCTCTCATCCAATTTTCATCTTTACAAGCTTCAACAACATCTTTAGGTTCAACTTTAGAAATCGGATAGACTTCTTCAACAACTAACCTTCTTCTAGTCATTACACCTTTATTCTTATCACCAATCTTATTTTCAGAATGGTTCAATCTTACATACCTTAGAGTCTTTTCATTATTCTGATTATCAGGTTCCTATACCTCTTCACTAGCAGCAGCAAAATCCGGAGCAATCATCTCTACCTGATCATTCTGCTTAGGTTTTTCAGTCTAAATAGGGGCAAAAACAACATGTTATCCATCATCATCACCACATGTTCTGATCTCTTTCCCAAGGTTCTAATCCACCTTCACATTTTCACTTTCCACTATCTTTTTGTCTCTTATTGTAGCATCGATAGGCTTTTCTCTTTGTAGAATATCCCAAGATAATTCCTTCATCACTTCTAGCATCAAACTTTCATATATCCTCATCTCTCTTGATATAACATTTGCTACCAAATACTCTGAAATATCTCACTGTAGGAACATGACCAAACCAAATATCATAAGGGGTCTTACCGGTATCACCTTTAATATGAAGTCTATTGAAAGTGTAAATAGTAGTACTAATAGCTTCTCTCCAGTAAATCTTCAGAAAATTCCATTCAATCAGCATAGTCCTTGTAGCATCCAAGATAGTTTCATTCTTCCTGTAATGCCCATACCCTAGTCGGACCTTTAAAACCCGTTTGACCACGATTGACTTCCTATGTGGCATTCTTGAATGGTAGGTTAACCATGGTGAAATGTGTAGTTTAGATAATATAAATAACTGTGCATACTTATTATGGTGCTTTTGCATCGATTCTCATGTAAATGTAGTTGTTTCCTAACCCTTGAGATAAATCCTGAGCTAACGCCTTCATTGAATATGTATATGTATATGCATGCTTGTATGAATTCATGGGTGTAGGGGATTGCAGGTACAACACCGCTTAGGGCGAGGTTTATCTCCTTTGGAATTTGCAAGGTTGAGTATGCTCCTTCATCTTTTGAATTCGGATTTAGTGGTCATATAACTCTCATCTTGCCTTAGCCATGGTTAGGTGAGCATCGTGCGTGGATTCGTGGAGCTTGCCTTTCATTGGGATGCGTGTCGAGAGATTTGGAGGACTTCCTCAATTTGAGTGCCTTGCGCGAGGTAAGTGAGGTTTGTTATCCTAAGTATTAAATTCAAAATTTATGAGTAGGCGTACACAATAGTGATATAGAAATTTAAATAGGTAGTTTCTTTTATACGATTAATCAGTAATTTAAGAGATTTGCTTTAAATTATTATTGTAGCAAGCTTAAGGTATTTAACTGGGGTTAGTGTGCTCATTTACGCATTGTAACATTTATGCATTTATAGTTGAGAAATTAGAACAAACAAGACTCTTGCATTAGATTAGTCATTTATTTAAAAATATCGCTTTATTATGTTATAGCAAGTTAATTTAATAGCTAATTTTAAAATAACGAAATTATTGAGTTATGCGTTTTAGAAAGGAAAATTTTTAAAGTCATTGGAGAGATAGAATTAAATTACTCATTTTCGCATTCTGGAAGAAAAAGGGGTAAATTATTATTATTTAAACGAGATTATTTCTTTTTACTTGTAAAGTCGATATAGTATAAAAGTTTGGCTTTTAGAAAATTAAAATTTAATCAAAACGCCTTACCCGGTAAATAGTTCCAAAATATAAATGTAGAACTAAATCGATATTGAGAAATTTAAAAATTTAAAAAGAAATAGAAGCATTATAATTTTAATAAGGAAAACAAATGAGATGTATTAAATAAGGTAAATGAATGACTTCCATTTCATTTTCATTCATTTTATTTCAAAAATAAATGCCTAATTTCGAAATTGAAAATTAGGGCAAAATTAAGGTTTCACTTTTTAACCTAGTTTTGGAGACATTTTGGGGGTTCTCATTTTTGGGGAAAAATGTGGAAGAAAATGGGGTTTTTTTTTTCCTTTCTTGCTTGGAGTGGCAGGTGGAGCTCTCTTCAAATTCATGCCAGGAATGCAAATGGAGGTAGGTCTCTTGTTATCTTTCATTTCATCTGAAACCAAAAGAAGTATGTTTGATTCTCCCTAAAGAAATCTGAGTTCTTGGTTGAAATTATGGTGATCATTGGGTCTTGATGGAAATGGTATGAGTTTGGAAATATCCTCTTGTAAGTTTTCTTTTTAGACTGTTTTTTTTATGAACTTGGGGTTTTGCTGCTGTGAGTGTGAGTAGTTGAAAAACCACATTTCTTATTTTGGATAAAAACCTATTGTATGAGTGAATCGAAATATCTAAATTTCGAAACAATTCATGTGTTTTTTTTATGGTTTAAAAAAAAAGGGGACCGCGTTTTAAGGCGCTGGGCGTTGTTGTATTGAATGTGGGTTGGGGGTTTGGAGGGCGGGGAGCGGAGCTCCACCCGCTCCTCCTTCCCCTCCCCCGCTCGCTTCACCCACGCTCATCCCCGCACGCCTCCCCGTGGACTCCCCCGCTCGCTTCACCCATGCTCATCCCCGCACGCCTCCCCGTGGACTCCCCCGCTCGCTTCACCCATGCTCATCCCCGCACGCCTCCCCGTGGACTCTCCCGCTCGCAGGTGAAGGCACCGGTGGCCGCGGCACTGCGGTGGCCGTAGGGGCCGCGGTGGCCGCAGGGCGCCGCGGGCCTGCGGGCACCGCAGTGGCGCCGCCACAGGGACAAACCCTGCGCGAAACCTAGGGCAACGCCCTCCCCTTTGCTATCGATATTTTAAGTTTTTTTTTATTATAAGTATTATTTCATTAAAGTTTTAAAATTGCTTTAGGGTTTAAAAGAAAGAAAAAACATTCTTGTTGATTAAAAGTAGTTTTTTTTTTATGTGTTTTTTGTTATGTATTTCCTTTAGTATCAAAACAAAGAAGCATATATTATTTAATATTATATTTGATGTAAGTTATTATAATGTTTAGCAATATTGTATTTTATTTTATTTTTTAAAAAGGAGAGTTGAGGATATATTTTAGTGAATAATGTCAAAACAAAAAGAAAGAAGAATATAGGCGTGTGATATATAAAATAAAAAAAAAATAATATAAAATAAGGAAGAATTCAGATTAACAAGTGAATTTAAAAAGTTGTATAAGGGATTTTAAAATCCAGTCTCCTTGATATTATCTAATTTTAAATTCAGATCTTATCCTATTTAATTTCAAATTAGTAAATAACATATTTGGATTCTTGTTTTTTAGAGAACCAACATATAGAAAATCCACACTCCAATACCAGTTTTTAATTTCATAATGATAACATCATACTCGAGTTAATACCTATTATTATCATGGACGAGATAGTTATGGTGGACCAATACGAAATTGTAAATAAAAGTCAAATTATCAACTCCGTAAACTTGATCGACATTAATGGTTAGACAGATATGGTAAACGAACATCTCTACCGGATAATTGTCTATGTAGGTTTAAATTTCTATAATAGAATTTGGATATGAAATGGCAAGACTTGATGTGACAGTGGTTGGTTATAAGTCGGTCAAGCCACTAGTTAGGCTACCGTCAAACAAGAAAATCTAGGTTTGTTTGTTTTCTTTTGTTATGATTTAATTTGACCCGCTTTTAAAAGGGATCTCTATGTAATAATCTAACGAGGTAGATGTGGAGTAGTGTATGTGTTTGCCTAAAAGGCAAGATTGTAAAGACATGTAAATATGTAACCTTAACTATATTAAATGCCAAAGGGGTCTTGCAGTTGAGCAGACCCGGAGATGTAGCCCATCTGGGGTGAACTCCGAGATCATACCTGTGTTATGTGATGTTTTTAGCGTACTTGTTTTATGTTTTAAATTATCATGAATGGTTGTATTTCTTGCATAAGTGTATGGTGGATATTTAATGAATTCAAATTTAAGTGCATAATATTAAACATCTGGATAAACGTAGTTATTTAAGTTCATAAAACATTGTGAATTATGATTATGGCAAGTATTTAAAATATTGTAATTAAAGTTGTGGAAAAAGTAATTTGATAATGTTAATTTAAATTCTAATAGTGGAAGAAATCTTGCTAGAATCGCTTCATTGGAAAAATTTGTTAATAAGCATGTCAATGGAATGAATGTAAAAGGGAAACCAAGTCAAAATTTATGCCACAATTCCTAGATTGAAATCTAAAGGATGCTCATCATATAAATTCCTACTTTATTCACCTTAGTAAATAAATCACGACATGTTAATTATGTTTCATTACATTGGACGAATTGGTTAAGTTAATTCATGCCTTAATCATAATCAATAATCCTCACCAGAGTAATTTGATAATCGTGTGGACTCTAATTAGGTAATTCATGTTGTATATTGGATGAATATACTTAGTAATTTATGTTGTAATTATATCCAATAATCCTCACCAGATTTATTTTATAATTGAGTGAACTCAATTAGATATCCATATTTTAATCCCTTATAAAAGGAATCCCTCATGATTGCTAAAATCAATCTAAAATGGGCAAGTAAATGATTGTTGCTTATACATTAAATCTTAGTAAAAGTATCTCTCGCATTATACCTTTCATAAAAGAATTTCAACCCATCAGTTGGCTATGCATGAAACCAAATGAAAGGACCTCACTCTATTAATTGTAGATAATCCTTAAGGAACGAATCCTTCCTACTAACCATACCTTTTAATATTTAAAAAAAATATATATCTAATGTGAGTGAATACTTTAAAATCAAATGATGGGGCCCTCGTTTTACTAATTGTAGTGTAACCCTAAACGAATGAATCTCATTAAGCATATCTATAGCATTAAAGGATGATGTCAAGTGTGGATGGTTATTTTAAAACTCTAATGAATGAACTTTGTTAAATTTAAAACGCTTGAACCTATTTGGAGACCTCCTAATGAAATTACGAATCAAAGTGCTTGAGTAATTAACCTCTCGACGGCACCCTCACTAACCAAAGCAATTGAACGCTTCCTAATATTATAAGTTGTCAAACCATAGATCGCATATATAATCAAGAGCTATGCAGAATCTCGTTAATAAGATATCCTGTTTAATGGATCTAATGATGCAAGTTGAGTTAGGTGTAAGGTTATGTAATCGCGTTGGGAAACTCCTTAGGATTGTTTGAGCCTTCCGCTATGATATCTAAGTTGACAGATAACCTTGAGATAACTTCAACCGATCTTAATGTTGTAACTTTTCATTAACGCTCTTAATTATTATGATGTAAAAAAAAAAAAAAATTACACTCTATTTGAGTGTTTTTAACTTAAACCCTTTGGGGTTTCCTAGCAGGGCATTACACTTCCTTTCAATAACACTATTTTGTTGAGGGGTTCTAGGAGCATATAATTGTCTTCTAATCCCATACTTCTCATAAAATGAATTAAACTCATGGGAATGGAATTCTCCACCTCTATCAGATCTCAAACACTTCACCTTTAAACCAGACTCAATCTCCACCTTAGCTTTGAATATCTTGAACTTGTCCAATGCTTTTGATTTCTCCTTCAAAAATATAACCCACATCATCCTGTAATAGTCATCAATTAGCAACATAAAATATCTATTACCTTGCACACTTCTAACATTTGTAGGTCCACATAGGTCAGTATGCACAAGATCTAGCAATTCATCAGATATATACTACTTGATTTTGAAAGAAAACCTTGTTTGCTTACCCATCTAACATTCCTTACATACTGGATTTGTAGGTTTAACAATCTTAGGCAAATCTCTGACAGCTTGTGTAGAACAGATCTTAATCATTCAATCAAAATTAACTTGACACATTCTCCTATGCCACAACTAGCTCTCATCAATCTGAGCAATCAAACAACTTTTCCCGTGGCATTCAAATGAAAAATGTTACCTTCAGTCTTAGTTCCAGATGCAATCTCTATACCGAAGGCATTGAGGATCTTGTATATTTCATTCTTGAATTGTAGATCATAACCTTTATCAACCATATGTCCAACACTCAAAATATTATGCTTCAAACCTTCAACATACAAGACATCATCAATGTTATGTTTACCATCAAAAGAAATAGAACCTCTCCCATGGATCACATGGGCTTTGTCATCTCCAAATCTCACTATTCCACAATCATACCTTTCAATACTTACAAATTTTCTTTTATCACTGGTTATATGATGTGAACAACCACTGTCAATTACCCATTCACCTTTCTCTTCAACTTTAGTAGCTAAATTTTTCTCCTCAATAGTGTAGCTTGTGGAATCAATAGGTACAGGTCTGTCTTCTTTAATGGCAATAAACACAACTTCATCTCCTTTTGATTCTTCGTCTATAATGCCTTCATCAGTAGCATAATAACAGTTCTTCTGATTTCTATACTTTCGGCTAGGCTTGTAGGGCTTATCGTACTTCTCATGCTTCTCATATCTATCATTCATATCATGCTTGTCAAACTTATCATGTCTGTCATACTTAGCCATTCTCTCCGGGCATATAGAAGTAAAATTTCCTATCTTATTGCAAGAGAAAAATTTCAAAGGCAATTTTCCATCATACTTACTAGCTCCTTTAGGCAATCTCTAGGCAATCAATGCTTCAAGCTCATCCAGCTCTCTTTCTTGCTCTTCCATCTCTCTTCTCTCTCTTTCATATCTAGATATTTTGCACTCATCATTATCGTATTTCTGCTTTCTGAATACAGATGTTGATGTTCTAAATGTTGTCTCAAACTTTCCATGTGATTCTTCAAATTCGCTTAGCTCAAATGTAGCAATATCTTCAACCAGTATATCTCTTATCATTGTAGTCACACTCTAGATCTCATCAGTAGCAGCAACCTTATGTTTGTAAGCAAGAGGCAAGGATCTCAGCACCTTAGAAACAATTTTATCTTCCTCAATGGTTCCATTGGTGCATCTAATACCTAGCAAAAGGTCATTCACCTTATCCATGAAGGAGTGTATGGTATCATCATCTCCCATCTTCTCATCATCTCCCATCAAACTCTACAGCTTAGCAAATTTCACTTGTTTATCACCTTCATATAGGATTTCAAGCTTCTCCCAAATCTCATGTGTGGTCTGAAGTCCCATTACATTTGTCATTTCAAAATCACTTAGGGCACTAAGCAATGCTTCCTTCACTCTAATGTTATGTTCATCTTCCTTGATCTCATCAGGAATAGTCAGTCCATTTGGAGGAACAAAATAAGCATTCTTTGTAGTCTTCTAGTAATCTTCTCCAAGACATCGCTTTGGCATGGTGGACCCAAATAAGGTCTAGTACCTATCTAGTTTATGGACCGGTATCATGTTGTGTGTTCTCTACATGTTACCAGGATGATTTATGGATTGGTTAATGTTGTTTTGGTCTAAAGCCGACATGGTATATCATTTTAATATGGATGTATGTAATGATCTTATTGTAATATATTTTAGGTGGCTGACCTAATTGGTTTAGGCCTTAGCGTTTGCATAAATTGATGCAAGATCTCATTGTAGATCATGTTCATGGTCGTGGAATGAAATATCATATGCGAAGGAGATTTGGTCTCAGGCATGGTAGATACTATCACTGGCAGTTAATTCTTATGGATTGTTGTCCAATTATCTTGAGGTGGTTATAACCTCTCTATAGTCAGTGAGACTCAATTGTAATAAGCAGTACGCTCTGCTCTAGGCAATGTGCCTTCCTGCATGTGCAGGCCCCTTATTGTATCACATACTTTCTGCAGAAGTATTATCTGATTGTGGGTAGGCTTCCCATCGTGTTTTTTCACTTTACCAATTTTTCCACGTAAAAATCATGGTGTTATGTGGTATGGTTGCATTGTGTTAATTCTCTATTTCATTCTTAAGTTTTATTGCTTATCGGTATCTATTTCTGCTATTCTGATATTCAATGTTTATGTGCTTCAGTTAAAGGTTATAAAGTGGTTTGATTAATATAACCTATTGACAACTGATTCACCCCCCCCCTCTCAGTTGTCCATCGGTTATTTAAACAAACAGTATCAGAGCTTTGGTCCTCTTTTCTAGAATCTTAACCACTTGAGGTAGATCCTATGGCAACATATACTTCAAATCCACCGATAGCTATTTTCAGAAGAAAAATCCCTAAGCTTGATGGAACAAACTATGAGATATGGAAAAGCCAAATGGAGACTCATCTTAGATGTCTTGGCAAGGATATTTGGGAGATCACTGAGAAAGGATATACACCTTATGTTCTGGCATCTGGAAATCCTGCTCCTGTAGACTTGGACAAGAATATTGAAAATGATTGCAGAGCTAGAAAATCCCTCTTGTGTGCCCTCACTGATTAGCAAATCATGAGATTGACTGGTAAATCATTTGCAAAGGTTATGTCAAATAAATTGAAAACTAGGAATGAAGGTGACCCTACTATCAAAATTGCTAAACTTGATGGTTACCCGGTAAGATATGAGAACTTGAAGATGGAAGATAATGAAAGAATTGCTACATTTATGGAAAGAGTAAATGAGATTGTCATGGGAATTCAATATTGTGGAGGATCTCTGAGTGAAGATGAAATAGTTTCTAAATTTTTTAGAGTCCTACCACTGACTTACAAGATGAAGGCTACTGCAATTAATGAATTGAGAACAATGGCAAACACTTCAATTAACAAAGACATTTTGATTGGGAAATTATCTGCTTTTGAGCTTGAAGAATTTGGACCCTCTGGAGCTGCAAAGTCTGAACTTGCTTTTCATGCAACATCATCTATTGGCAAAAGAGATTGGAAAGCCTTATATGCAAAAGAATTGGAAGATATGAAGAAAGACGATGAATAATTTGAGAAACTTGAAGCCCTATTTTCTAGAAGAGTACCTAAAGGACCAATGGGAAGTAAGTATGAAGGAAAAGAACCTTTTAAATGTTTTGCATGTAATAAAATTGGTCATTTTTCATCTAGATGTCCTGAAAGAAATGCAAGATTTGAAGAAAGAGTTAAGAAATCATTTAAGCCTAATCAAAACAAAAATAGATTCAAGAAAAACAAACTATGCTACATAGAGGATGAGGAAGGAGTAAGTGATGACTCAGAGGATGAAACGAGAGGAGACTCTGCTAGTGGATCCGACAATGGAAAGGAATGGGTGTTTTATGCTTTAAAGAAAGATGAACCAGAACCAACTATCAAGAATGAAGAAAAGGCCCTGGCAGCAAAAGTTGAAGACAAGGATGAATGGGTAATTGATAGTGGATGCTCACATCATATGACTAGAGATAAAAGAAAATTTATGTCCCTGCAAGAATACAATGGTGGTCAAGTCAGATTTGGGGATGACAAAGCATGTATGATCAAAGGTAGAGGTATTATTTCTCTGGATGGCAAGCATAATATTGGTAATGTCTATTATGTAGAAGGTTTAAAGAATAATCTTTTAAGTGTTGGTCAATTGGTGGATAAGCAATTCCAACTTCAATTCAAAGATAGAAAATGCAAAATCATTAACAGAACTAGTTTGGAGATTGCAACCAGAACTCGAACTGGAGGTAATATCTTTCACTTTAACACTGGAAATAAGACATGTTTGATTGCTCATATTGATGAGAGTTGGTTATGGCATAAGAGGTTGTGTCATGTTAATTTTGATTGTATTGTTAAGATCAATTCAACAAAGGTAGTTAGAGACATACCTAAGATTATAAAGCCTCATAATCTGGTATGTAAGGAATGTCAATTAGGAAAGCAAGTTAGAACTTCTTTTAAAAGCATACATGATGAATCTAATTATGTGCTTGATTTGATTCATACCGACTTATGTGGTCCAGCAAGGACCAGAAGCTTTCAAGGTGATAGGTAATTCATGCTAATAATTGATGATTATTCTATAATGATGTGGGTGACTTTTCTAAGGGATAAGTTTGAAGCTTTTGAGAAATTCAAGATATTCAAAGCAAAGGTGGAAATAGAAACTGGATTGAAAATCAAATGTCTAAGATCAGATCAAGGAGGTGTGTTCAAATCTCATGAATTTAACATTTATTGTGAGACAAATGGAATTAGGAGACAGTTATCTGCACCCCAAACTCCTCGGCAGAATGGAGTAGTGGAAAGGAAGAATAGAACCATTTGGATGCAGCAAGAACCATGATGATGGAAGCCAAATTTCCTCACATCTACTAGAGAGAAGCAGTGAGTACAATAGTCTACACATTCAACAAAGTTCATATCAAAGGTGAAACCAGTAAGAATCCTTATGAATTATGGTTTGGACATACACCTACTGTTAAATATTTCAAAAATTTTGGAAGTAAATGTTATATCAAAAGGGATGATTCAATTGGGAAGTTTGATCCTAGATTGATGAAGGGATATTTCTTGGATATTCAATTCAAAGAAAATCATATAGATGTTATAACAAAAGATTGCAAAAAATTGTGGAGAGTGCAAATGTAAAAGTGGATGAGAAATACAGAGATCAATCTATACCATATGATAGAGAACCAGTAGTGGAAATGATCATAACTGAACCGACAATGCCTCAATCGGTACGAGACACTAAAACAGTTACACCGGCACAATCAAAAAATTCAACTGTGACTAATGATCAGAACAGTGAACCTAAAGTTCAGAAGACACTAAGGTATGTAAGGTTAAATCATTCTGAAGATCAAATCATTGGAGACATGAACAAGGGAGTTATGACAAGAAGAAGACTGGGAAATGAAGAGGTATGTCTTATTTCTCAAATTTAATCAGCATCTGTTATTGAAGCTTGTAAAGATAAACACTGGTTAAAAGCTATGGAAGAATGAATTAGATCAGATAGAGAAGAATGAGACTTGGACTTTAGTTCCCCAGCCTAAAAATAAGAATGTTATTGGAACTAAATGGGTTTTTAGAAAAAAACTAAATGAGGATGGTCAAGTTGTAAGAAACAAGGCTAGACTGGTTTGTAAAGGATATTCTCAAATAGAAGGAATTAATTATGGTGAGACATTTGCACCAGTAGCTAGAATTGAAGTTGTTAGACCACAAACATACTGTAAATAAATAAATAAACAATTAAATAATATTATCTCACAAACACAACTCCCAAAAAGGCCAATCATAACAAGGGGTAAGTAAATAATAATAACAAATAAATAACCAATAAATAGGTAAGCCAATAATAAAAAAATAAACAATAAACAAATAATTAAATGTACAGATAAATATAAATGTTCCAGCCAATATAATTTAAACTCAATACCATTAATATCTCCCACATACATATAAAATATAATAAATAAATTAAAAATATTTCATGTATAATTATAAATGTCAAATATTATGATCCACAAAATAACATCAATACATAATAACCCTCAATAATTAAATGCACCATTATACTTAATATCAATGTCATTCATTAATTTAATTTAATATTTCTATCTATATAAACCAATTAATTAATTAATAATCACAACTCCTCAAGACAACCTAACATAAGGTAACATGAAATACCACATGATGCTAAGAAAAGCAACTCTAGCCAAGACACAAAAACTGATTGGATACTAGCTAAACCTAGAGTGTAGAATAGGATCCCATGTCACCTTCGATCAACTTTCCATTGGGATTCAATACACACTCGGACTTGTGGAACTAGGTGGAGTTTATGCCTAGTACCTGTTGTCACCACCAATATACACACAACTACATATGCATACATACATACGTTATATATAGCATATTACATGAAATAATCATATAGGTGAAAGAGAGTCACAACATCATATTATACTTGTAGGTGAGTGGTATGACATCATCTCTTTCACTAATGCAGAAGTAAAACAATAATGACAAACATAGCATCTTCTTCCTCACCATTACTCGATATAAACATGAACTGAGGTTAGCACAGAATAAGATATCATCATATCGTCATAAGCAAATATAAACCTCACATGCATAATGAGCACATATAAATCACCAATCCTAAGTCCATCATCAAAATAGTCTTGAATATAAATTGTCAACCACATAACAGAATAGTGTCTCATCTATCAATATGAAATTTTTAGCACAAGATAAATCATCATATGAAGTAATCATGAACCACATGTCCTAAATAGTGCAATAATCACAAAGCTTGGCATACTCCTAACTTCAATAATCAAACTAGAACTTTGAGTCAACATAGTAATCATAATTAATCTACTATTGTCAAAGAGAATATCAATATTAAGAATGAAATGAGAGGCATCAAGGACATGAACAAATCCAAAAGTATTTATTGCATCCTCTCATAAAGGATAAATTGGGGAGGGGCACTACATTGCTTGACAATGGATGCAAAATGGTGCGGAATGGAAGTGATAATAATGCTTCCTAGATCAAAATGACTTGATAGGATATCTTTATATAAGGTTCCCTAGGTAATTTATCGATTAGGCTGACCTCCAACAATCAAATTGAGCCACGAGGACCGAAACTCATCAGGGAGGGAAAGTACCTCAACCCATTTGAAATAGAACATTTTAAGGGGGACTATGGCGCCCAAGACACCCTAGTTTGGATAGGGTCACCCCAATAACCCTTTTCCTCTCAAAATAGGGCAAACAAGAAGGCAAATAGAAAGGCTCAATCTTGAGATGAGGTCCACTAAACCTTCCAACTAAGTATTTTAAGTGAAAATGGAATCAATAGTATAAGGAACTAACTCCACTTTCATTCAAACTATCATGAGATACTTCTAGGGTTTATATTCCTCTATTTATAAGAAAGGGAATATGTGAGATATAGGGGAATATAAAACTATGATGATTATGCAAGAAAAAGTGAATCTAATAATAAGAAAAGTAAACTGATTGATAACAAAACTGAGACAATAAGTACAAATCTAAGAATAAATTTTTGTTGTGCACTTGTGAACAAAATTTCAGCTTGAATTGATAGGTCCAGGGTGTTGTATCCCCTTTTTTGAATAATTATGATGAGTTGCAAACTAAAGGTCTAATCTCTGAGATTGTCTTAGCAGTATCCTAGAAATATAGAGAAGAACAAGGAGGACCAAGGTGTGGGGCACTCTGGTCCTTGAAAACCAAGTTCAATCTCTGATAGATTACTTGCACTTGTTTGTTGAGATCTTCTAGAAACTTCATGCTTCGACAAAAACTTGTAACTATACCTACAATCTAAAAAACAATAGTGTTGTGACTATATAGGGGTTTTCATTAGTCAACCCTCTTGTTTTAGGAATTTCCATCTCCACAAATAGATGATATTGTAACTAACAATGTGTTTGTTCTCTTTAATCTTATGTCTTAGTAAGGTTTCTATGAGCTAAATGCAAACTAGACTTCTACCTTATGTGTTTGACCAAACCCTAAATCCTTGTAATGTGAATGCTTTAAATCATAATTATAATGCAAATCTAAAGCAATAATGGAAGTCTGAAAAAATAATGTGATGTATATCTAAATCTCAATATAGAGACATGAAAACAAACATGAAATTATACCAAATCCTAAGGAAGAGGTACAAGCCAATCAAGAACTAGTGATTCCCATATTATTTTACAATATCTCCTAAAGCTTTCATGATTGATGACGATGATGATGGTGCAGTCACAACAGGAGGGTCCTCAAAGAGAATAGTTTAGACCATGCAACAAGAGTTACACAGTAGAAATAATTCAATGTGATGGAGGAAATGCAGAAACAGACTATATTATATCATGAAAATCAGTTACAAACTATTGCCAACATGTGGGCTCACAAGATTCGGCTCATAGGCCTGAGTACAAAATATGCGTGTAATGCAACATTCGAGCTCAAGGATGAATGCGATCCAACTCGAGACCTCCTAACCTCAGGATTATTTGTCAATTCTCTAACTACTAATTACTACATGCTTCTTACATTGATTTATATGAACAAGAGTAATCTGTGTCGGCCCAAGATGAAACATTAACCGACAAACCAAATGAAACGTGTAAAAAAACAAGGTCGGCTTTCACCAAAGAGGTCCTTCCGGAAAACTCATAGAATGAAGTGCAAACCCAAGGGAAGGTCAGCCACATACCAAGGAATGTTGGAAACAACGAACTGAATCTTCGAAAGCTATGAAAATGATCTGCAAGATCCACAAATAGCCAGATAGGTCCAAGCAGTTCCAGTATTCTAAGCCAGAAAATAGTCTCAAATTTTGGAAGTGATAAGTTGTTGAAAAAAGATCCAAACATCCCGCGGACTTAGGATAAGGTAGGTGAACATGTCCAGAATCAAAATCTAGGTCTGCAAGATTTGGTGAGAAAATGCAAAGAAACACAGAAAGAAATGTTGAACCACAAAACAAGAAACAAACTGAAAAGAAAATGTTTTTGGTTGATGCAAGATTGCCAAGAACCAAGGGTGCTCCTACATCAAATGAAGACTTAATTAATGGATGAATTTGCAAATTTAAGACTTCACAATAATCTCCTTCCAATTGCTAGATTAGAGATCCTTAAATAAGGGAAAGAATTGCCATATATATGAAACCCTAAATTTAAATTTTATTAATGGAAGACATGTTGGCCATTTGGTGGAATTTATTATGTGTTCAATTGATGTTTTGTCATTGATGCCAACACTATTTGTTTGGATTCTTTACCGGCACCCTTGTGGTCCCGGTAGGTTGAGTGGATTCTGTTTGTTTTGGATCCAGCATGATCTGGCAGGCTTTGTTATAGTTTGGTGATGGAATTGGCTTGTTCATGATACTCATGCTCATATTCGATCAGTTGGTTTTGGTTTGGTGATCGGATGCTATCCTGCTTGCTTAGAAGCTTAGTTTCTAGTTCCAGCAAGGGTTTCACCAGTAGAGATTTTGATGAAGATCTTTGATGAATTGCATAAGTGGTGTTGGTGCAGCTTTTGGTAGGGTTTCAGGATGTTGTTGGTGATCATATTCAAGACTTGGCGGATGGATATCATTGATGTAGTGTGTGGACCTAAACTGGGTCCCGGTTGATCTAGGTTATGGACCAGCTTTAATGTAATGTGTGGATTGGACCTCTCGGTGTGTTTCTAAGATGTCTTATGTGTTGGATATTATTTGTTTGGTCTAAAGCCAACATTGTTTGTAATTATGTAATTGGTTTATTATCTGGTGGCCGACCTAATTGTTTATGGTCGAGGGTTTGTATATTTAGATGTAAGATCTCATTTTAGATCATCATGCTTATGTTAGAGGTCATGGTCAAGCGATGTAATGTGCGAATAATGTAATATCATTCAGTAGAGGATTTGGTCAATCATTGGAGATCAAATTGGGTTTATGTAAGAGGATTCATTCCTCCGGTATTGAGCTTAACCAGAACTATACTCAGGCATAGGAGATGCTATCTTTTGCAATTTAACACTTCTCTCGATTGTAGTCTAGATTTATATGTATTCAGTGAGGTTCCTTTTGTGATGAGCAGTGCGCTCTACACTATTGACCTTCCTATAAGTGTAGGCCCCTCAATTGTAATTCACATACTTACTGTAGAAGTATTATCTGACTATGGGTAGGCTTCCCACCATGGTTTTTCCCTTTACCGGGTTTTCCACATATAGATCTTGGTGTCATGTGGATGATTTTTATTATGTGATTATTGTTAGGTCCCGGAGACAACTAAGAGGGGGGGTGAATCAGTTGTCTAATAAATTTAAACCAAAAATAACTTAATCAACTTTCTGCTTAATACCGGTGAAACAGTCTTTTATACCGATGGACAGTTTTATCAGATAATTACAATACCAGTAAAGATTAATGCATGAAACAAAAGGACAAAGTCATCCACAACACGTAAGGGAACTAATGTCCAAGTGTTATTCTTCTCAATTTGTTCCAATTCTTCTTCCATAGCTTTAATCCAATATTTATCTTCACATGCCTCATTCACTGAAGATGGTTCAATTTGAGAAATAAGACATACCTCTTCATTTGCCAATCTTCCTCTTGTCATAACTCCTTTATACTTGTTTCCAATTATCTGATCTTCAGAATGATTTAGTCTTACATACCGGGGTGTCTTTGTTTGTTGTTGTTCCTCAGTTACTGTGGAATTTTTAGATGATACTGGTGTAACTGGATCTTCATTCTGTATCAGTGGATTCAGTGTAGGTTCATTTGTCAAAAATTTTGTTGCCGGTTCAAAGTCTATATGCCTTGAAGTTCCTCTAAATTGTTCATCAATCTTTACATTTGTAGTTTCAACAATTTTCTGCAATCTTTTATTAAAACATATATATGCCTGAATAACCAATAAATATTCCTTCATCACTTCTAGGATCAAATTTGCCAATATACTCATCTCTTCTGATATAGCATTTACTTCCAAAAATTCTGAAATATTTAAGAGTAGAAGTAATACCAAACCATTGTTCATGAGGGGTTTTACTGGTTTCACCTTTGATGTGAACTTTGTTGAATGTATAGACTGTTGTACTAACTGCCTCTCTCCAATATACATGTGGTAGGTTTGCTTCTGATAACATACTTGTTGCTGCATCTAAGATAGTTTTGTTTTTCCTTTCAACAACTCCATTCTGCTGTGGTGTCTGGGGTACTGATAGTTGTCTTCTGATTCCATTTACTTCACAGAATGTATTAAATTCCTTAGATGTAAATTCTCCTCCTTGATTTGATCTTAAACATTTTATTTTCTTACCGGTGTCATTTCTACCATAGCTTTGAACAGTTTGAACTTTCCAAGTCCTAATTTTTCTCTAAGAAAAGTAACCTAACACATTCTAGAATAGTCATCAATGATTAGAATGAAATATCTATCACCTTGTAAGCTTTTAGTTCTAGCTAGACCACATAAATCAATATGAATTAAATCAAGAGCATTATTGGATGTTTCTGGAATACTTTTGAAACTAGCTCTAACTTGTTTTCCAAATTGACATTCCTTACATACTGTATTGTGAGGTTTGACAATTTTAGGTAAATCTCTAACTGCCTTAGTAGTACTGATTTTCACCATGCAATCAAAGTTTACATGACAGAGTCTCTTATGTCATAGCCAACTTTCATCAATATGTGCGATCAAGCATGTATTTTCACTGTTATTCAAATGAAAGATATTACATCTAGTCTGATTACTGGTTGCAATTTCCAAACTAGTTCTATTCATGATTTTGCATTTTCCATTTTTGAATTATAATTGAAATCCTTTCTCAACTAATTGACCAACACTCAAAAGATTATGCTTTAATCCTTCAACATAGTAAACATTGTCAGTGTTATGCTTACCATCAAGAGATATTGTACCCTTACCTTCGATCAAACAAGCTTTATCATCTCCAAATCTTACTAAACCTCCATTGTATTCTTGAAAGTTCAAGAATTTACCTTTATCTCCTATCATATGATGTGAGCATCCTAAATCAATGATCCACTCATCCTTTACTTCAACTTTAGTTGCCAAGGCCTGTTCTACCGATTGAGCAGTAGGCATTGGTTGATCTTATGTTATAGCAACAAAAACCCATCCATTGTCTGTCGGATCCTCATCAGAATCATTAGCCACTCCTTCATCAGCAATGTAACAAGATTTGTCTTTATTCTTCTTAAATCTGCATCTTTGATATTCAGGGTTAAGCTTGCATGTTCTTCTAGCTTCTTCTCTTAGTCTAGCATTTCTATCAAGGCATCTTGAAGCCATATGACCAATCTTATTGCAGTTAAAACATTTAAAGGGTGCTTTACCTTCATACTTACTTCCAACTAGACCTTTAGGCATTTTCCTTGCAATTAGTGCTTCAAGTTCTACAAGTTCTCTTGCATAAAAGGCTTTCCAATCTGATTTATCAAATGATGGTGCAGATGATGTTGATGCTTTAAAGGCTAAATCTGTCTTTATAGTAGCAACAGGACCAAATTCTTCAATTTCAAAGGCGAAAAGTTTTCCAATCAATGTATCCCTAGTTACTAATATATTAGGCATTATTCTTAACTCATTTATAGCAGTGACTTTCATTTTATATGCCGGTGGCAATCCTCTTAAAATTTTTGAAACAATTTCATCCTCACTTAAGGTTCCTCCATAACATTTAATACCCAAAACAATCTCATTTACTCTTTCCATAAAAGCAGAAATCCTTTCATCTTCTTCCATTTTCAAATGTTCATACCTAACCCGGAAGCTTTCAAGTTTTGCAATTTTGACTATGGAATCTCCTTCATTCAGTGTTTCCAAATGATCCCAAATAGCTTTAGCAATAGACCTATCTGATAATCCCATGATTTGTTGATCTGATAATGTGCTCAAAAGTGCTTCTCTTGCTTTGCAATCATTTTCTTCATCCTTTCCCAAGGTAGGTGGATTAGGTTGACCTGGAGTAGGAGTAGTATAACCATTCTTTGTAACATCCTAGATATCCTTTCTAATTCAATTTAAATGTGTCTCCATTCTGATCTTCCATATGCCATAGTTAGTTCCATCAAGTTTAGGACTATCCTTCCTGAAATAGTTAGTAGACATTGGATCTCCTCAAGCTATTAAACTTCTACAAAAGAGGACTTAGCTCTGATACCAATTGTTAGGTCTCAAAGACAACTGAGAGGGGGGGGTGAATCAGTTGTCTAATAAATTTAAACCAAAAACAACTTAATCAACTTTCTGCTTAATACCGGTGAAATAGTCTTTCATACCGGTCAATACCGGTAAAGATTAATGCATGAAACAAAAGGACAAAGTCATCCACAACACATAACACCAATATTTGTACGTGGAAACCCTGTAAGGGGAAAAACCATGATGGGAAACCTTAACCACAATAAGATGATACTACTGCAAATAGTAACTGTATACAAATGGGGTCTGCACATGCAGAAAGGCCAAGCGCCTAGAGCTCATTGCTCAAACACAAAATGGGAGTCAAACTGACTACAATTGGATGGTTAAATCCAATAAGAATGTACTACTCAAAATAGCATCTTCATATGCTGGATTCAGTACTGGTGTAGTTTTGATTGTCTTTACAAAAACCCTCCTTCAATCTTCAAATGATGTCTACGTGTATAGCTCTGCTTATTCTCGCATATATCTTCACATAATCCTTTTCCACATTCCACACTTCATCTTACAAATAAGATCTTACATTTATACCATAACCTAGGACCAATTTTAGTAGGTCGGCTCTACAAGATATATTACAATAAAATCATTTTACAAACAAAACAATATCCGAAGCAATAACCGATTTAACATGTCGGCTCAATGCATTTACAACAATAATAAGTCATCTCCATAGCGTGCCATGCTGATCTGGAAAAGATAAACATGTCAGTGTAACCTGGACCTATTTGCCAGTAATAGCAAATATATAAATACGAATATGCCAATTAGAAAAACTCCAAGACAAGGTGTCCACATGATGTCCAAGTGTTTTCCATATCATTCCAAGTGTCGGTGATCATTATATCCTGTCGGTGTACCAGATACCGGTGACTGTGCATAAGTCACTTGCTTGCCGGTGAATGTTGTTGATACTCCAAAGTACCAGAGTTGATAAGTGTTTAGTAGGTGTTGACATCAATGACAAAACCATACCAAAATACCAACAATTATTATTTATGCTTAATTGGTTTAACTGCTATTCCGATATTAATGTTTTGGGTTCCAGTATTAAAGTTTTAAATTTCTAATAGTTCTGGTAATCTATGACAACTAATTCACACCCCCCTCTTAGTTGTCTTCTAGTTATTTGAACTGTCTAACAATTGGTATCAGAGCTTTGGTCCTCTCTACATAAAGCTTAACCACTTGAGGAAGATCCCATGGCAACTAACAATTCAATATCATCCATTTCTTCTGGTGCTATCTTTCGAAGGGATATTCTGAGGCTTGATGGAACAAATTACACAGCATGGAAGATTCAAATGGAGAATCATCTGAGATGTCTTGGAAAGGAGATTTGGGACATCACATAGAATGGTGTCACACCTTATAATCTAGGATCTGGCAATCCTCCTCGGACAAACCTAGACAAGGAGCTTGAGAATGATTATAGAGAAAGAGAAGCCCTCTTGTGTACACTTTTTGATCAGTAAATAATGGGATTAACTGACAAATCATCTGGAAAGGCTATATGGGATAAGTTGGAGACTCTTAATGAAGGTGACCCTACAATGAAGATTGCTAAACTTGATGGTTATCAGGTGAGATATGAAAACCTGGAGATGGAAGAAGATGAAAGGATTAATGCATTCATGGACAGGGTAAATGAGATTGTTATGGGAATTCAATGTTGTGGTGGAACTCTAAGGGAAGATGAAATTGTTTCTAAAGTCCTAAGAGCCCTACCACCAGCTTACAAAATGAAGGCTACTGCTATTAATGATTTGATAACAATGGCTAATACGTCTTTCAACAAAGATACTTTGGTTGGGAAACTATCTGCTTTTGAGCTTCAAGAATTTGGACCTTCAGGAGCTGTGAAGTTTGAACCTTCTTTTCATGCATCTACATCTACAACCGGTAAGCAAGACTGGAAAGATTTATATGGAAAGGAATTATAAGGTATGAAGAGAGAAGATGATGAGTTTGAGCAACTTGAAGCACTATTTGCTAGAAGAGTACCTAAAGGACTAGTAGGAAGTAAGTATGAAGGAAACACACCTTTTAAATATTTTGCATGTAATAAGATTAGTCATTTTGCATCTAGATGTCCTGAAAGGAATTCAAGATTTGAAGAAAGAGCTAGAAGATTATTTAAGCCTAACCCTAGATATCAACACAACTACAAGTACAACAAAAACATAGACAAATCATGTTGTATAGAAGATGAGGAAGGCATTACTGATTCTGATAATGAACTAGCAAAAGCTCTGCTAGGGGTTCTCGCAAAGGGAAAGAATGGGTGTTCATAGCTATCAAGGAAGATGATTTTGCATTGGAAGTGAATATACCTAAAGAGAAGGCACTTGCTCCTAAAATTAAAAACAGGGATGAATGGGTAATTGACAGTGTTTGTTCACATCATATGACTGGAGATAAAGCGAATTTTCTATCTTTGCAAGATTTTGATAGCGGTCTAGTTAGATTTGGAAATGACAAAGAATGTATGACCAAAGGAAAAGGAACTATATCACTGGATGGTAAGAACAATACTGACAATGTTTATTATGTTGGAGGTTTAAGGCGTAATCTTTTGAGTGTAGGACAATTGGTAGATAAGGGATTTCAATTATAGTTCAAGGATGGAAAATGCAAAATCATTAACAGATCCAGTTTAGAGATTGCAACCGGTACATAGACAAAAGGTAATATATTTCATTTGAACTCCGGTGAAAACACATGTTTGATTACACAGATTGATGAAAGTTGGTTATGGCATAAAAGGTTGTGTCATGTGAATTTTGATTGCATTGTGAAGATCAGTTCAACTAAGGCAGTTAAGGATATACCTAAGATTATGAAGCCCTATAATCCGATATTTGAAGAATGTCAAATGGGTAAACAGGTCAGAACCTCTTTTAGGAGTATACAAGATAAATCAAATAATGTTCTTGACCTTATTCATACTAATTTGTTTGGCCCTACTAGAGTTAAAAGTTTTCAAAGTGATAGATATTAAATGCTAATCATTGATGATTATTCTAGAATGATGTGGGTTACTTTTCTAAAAGAGAAATCTGAAGCATTTGAAAAGTTTAAAATATTTAAGGCTAAAGTGGAAACTAAGAAAGGATTGAAGATTAAATGTTTGAGGTCAGATCATGGTGGAGAATTCACATCCAGTGAGTTTAATAACTTTTGTGAGAAGCATGGTATAAGAAGACAATTTTCTGCTCCCCAGACACCTCAGCAGAATAGAGTTGTAGAAAGGAAGAACAAAACTATCTTGGATGTTGCTAGAACAATGATGATGGAAGCTAGTATACCTCATATCTACTAGAGATAAGTAGTGAGCACAACAGTTTATACACTCAATAGAGTACATATCAAAGGAGAAATCGGTAAGACAACATATCAATTATGGTTTGGCAATACACCTACAGTTAAGTATTTTAGAATTTTTGGTAATAAATGTTATATCAAGAGAGATGATATCATTGGTAAATTTGATCCTAGATGTGATGAAGGCATATTTCTTGGTTATTCTAATGAAAGCAAAGCATATAGATGTTATAACAAGAGATTGCAGAGAATTATGGAGAGTGGTAATGTCAAAGTAGATGAGCTGAATAGAAGTCAAATCAGAGTTTTTGAGAAAGAACCAGTAGTGGAAATGATTATATCTGAATCGGTAGCACCTTTACTAGAATAGAGTGTTGAACCATTTACTCTGGCAATATCAAATAATTCTATAGTAACTGAAGAATAGGGAAGAGGAACAAAAAGTCAAAAGACTCCTAGGTATGTGAGATTGAATCATTCAAAAGATCAGATCATTGGGGATAAGAGCAATGGAGTGATGACAAGAAGAAGACTGGCAACTAATGAGGTATGTTTCATTTTACAAGTTGAACCGGTATCAGTAATTGAAGCATGTAAAGATGAATATTGGTTGAAAGCTATGCAAGAAGAATTGGATCAGATTGAGAAAAATAACGCATGGACCTTGGTTCCCTGGCCTAAAATTAAAAATGTTATTGAAACTAAATGGGTTTTTAGGAATAAATTGAATGAGGATGGTCAAGTTATAAGGAATAAGGCTAGATTAGTTTGTAAAGGATATTCTCATAAGGAAGGAATTGATTATGGAGAGACTTTTGCACCTATAGCTAGGATTAAAGTTGTAAGATTATTTCTTGCATATGTTGCTTATAAAAACTACAAGGTTTATCAGATAGATGTTAAATGTGTTAGGATTCCCATAGATACTTAGAGGGGGGGTGAATCAGTATCTAACTGGTGAATTGAATTTCTTAACTTAAAACATGTAGAACATATTATAACAGTATACCAGTATGCAAGAAATAATGCAATAAACAGAATTAAAAACATCCACATGAAAAGCACACCATGACACAAGGATTTAACAAGGAAACCCGGTGTGGGAAAAACCTCGATGGGATTTGTGACCTACAATATTCACTTACTGACCAATAAGAGAATATTACTTACAAGAGGGGCCTGCACATGCAGGAAGGCCAACTGCCTAGAGCTCACTGCTCAATGGGAAGTCTCACTGACTTACAATGTGGATTATATAAATCCAATATCTTTTACTTCTTTACAATAGCATCTATAATTCCAAATCCAGTACCAGTTTCTGCTCTGTTCTTTACATAAAACCTTTAACCTATATTTCGTATAATAGGTCTGCCTAATATCTTTTTCTTCTCTCTTACAAAATGTCTACAATGATCTCTCTCATATATAAGAGTCATTTTACAACTTGCCAAGTCGGCTTACAAAGTTTTTACAATAATAAACAAAATATAATATATCAAAAATCTTGTCGGCCTCTGTGTCGGTATGCTTCCTTTCTCTATGGTTCTGGTGGTCTGAGTGTCAGTGTAGAGTGTGATCTGTTGATGCCGGTGAACTATCTTGTCAGTGTAATCCCTTGTCGGTGCCATAGGATTGTAAGTTTGCCATCAATGAAAAAACCTTCAATCACCTACAATGTCTCATTGGAGTGTGCATATGCCAACAATCTCCCCCTTTGGCATTGATGGCAACACTCATTAGAAAATTCAAAAGTGTATCCAAAACTTTAATCCAAAAATGTTTCCAAAAATATTAGAACTCCCCCTAAGTAGATAAGTCTTTTGCTGGTTATTTTCTCATACTACTACTCCCCCTTTGGCATCAATGACAAAGGTTGTCAAGATGTCAGTAGAGTTGTAGTCTCAACCTTGTAACTGGGTAGTTACAATTCGAAATAGATCCACCAAAATCAAATTTATACTCTCCATAAACTTCTTACTGTCTCTTATTGTTGTCTCTGTTCTTTTAACTATACCGGTGAGGTGCTGCATATGCTCTGCCAGTGTTTTCTATCTTTGTATCAGTGCCTTAGATATTTCCTTCCGCAATGATGCTAGATAGTCCAATCTTTTATGTTCATACTCTCATCTATCGATTGATCTTCAGTAGTTGTTGTTACTTTCAACTGTTGGTTGATCTTCTGTAGTTGTTGTTACCGGTGATGTAAAAGGAGGTGGGGTTAAGTTGTCTTTTACTTTGATACTCGAAGGTCCACCAACCTTTCCTTTTCCTTTGTCTCTCTCCTTCTGATATACCTTAATTGATTTGGGGTTCCTGTATTCTTCTTGTTTTTCTTTCTCAACAAGAAATATGTCCCATGCATTTTTTGTTTCTTCAGTTACCTCATTAACTCTTCCAACCATTAAAGCAATATGCCGGTGTGCAGTAGAGAATACTGACCAGTTGGCTTCAGCAATTAAGTCATCTATCTCCTTAGGTGAGTTTACTATATAAACAGCTAGTAACTTTTCAATTTTGATTTTCTTATCAAGCTCTATAATACCTTGTCTTCTTGCTTCCATTATTTTGAAAAATTCATCTGGTACTTCATTTATAACTTCCATCAGAAACTTCTTATACATGTCCATGTGCAAAATAACACTATTTTCCACTTGTTCTTTTTCATCTGTTGTCAAAGTGTCATAGACCTTTCCTATGTTTTTGAGTTTCCCTTCCTTTGTAATTTCATTTAGCAATATCTCAAGAGGGGCCAAGTTTTGTTTTGTTCTCTTCTTCTTCTTGGGTGTTAGTTTCTTCTCTGGTGTAGTCTTTTTAACCGGAGATCTCACTGCTTGTTGTTTTTGTCTAGTTCTCCTAGGTGAGGGTGTGGTTGTCGGTGAAGGATCTCTTTTCCTCACAACTCTTTTGAAAGCTGCAGGCATGTCACTCTCCAAAGAAGTTCCTACCGGTGATAGGTGAGTCTCAGGCTATAGAGTTCCTAACTTGTCCTCAGTGATATCAGTTTGCTTTAATACATCTTCTTTAATAGCCTTTGCCTATCTAGAACCTCTTCTCACAACTGTCTCAACCTTTTTCACTCTCTTCTTAGATTGAATTTGTTTTTCTATGGTCTCAGCACTACCAAATACTTCTTCCTTTGGTTCATTTGGTGCTTCCAGAAGTGCTTTAGCATAAGTCTCAATTATATGATCATATGTCTCATAGCCCATCTCAGTTACCCAGATTGTTCTTGGGATGACTGCTTCCATCCAGATCTCATCCTTTTTTATTACAAAACATATATCATCCTTGTACTTGTCAACAATATTTTGTGATAATTTGATTCTCTTTTTCATTTTGGTCTTAAGTGCTTGAAAGTATTCATGGATACTCTTTTCCCTGTCTTCACCCATGTTGTCGAATAGTTATGTCAACTGTTTTCCTACCGGTATATCAAATCCAAGTACTTTATAGCCTATACCGGGAACCTATTTGGTTATGTGTAGCATCAAGCATACAAGCAGATTACCAAATCTAAAAGTTCCTTTCATTTTCTTTATCTTTCCTAAGTTGTCAATTAACTCATCTTTTAACCATTCACATATGTCAATTTTCACATTGTCTGTAACCATATCATAAGCACTTTTAATGCATAAACTTGAAACTGAGTTAAGTCTATTTGCATGATTAGTTTTATACCCTAAAATCATGCTAACAAATCTCACATTTGTATCTATTACATCATTTACCCTCAAGGACCTTCTGTCGGATGTTGCACCAGTTAGTTTAGTTACTAGGTCATTTGAGACTTTCTTAGTCTTGTCTGGTCTTTTACCGGTGGATGGTAACCCTGTGACAGCTTTCACAACTTCCTTGGTAATTTTGTGAATTGCATCTAACCAAAAAAATTCACCATGTACCCTGCTTAAGACTATCCTAATCACATCCTTGGGAAATTCAGGAATGCAGAGGATTTCAGTAAATCCTAGGGTTTCAATGATTTTATGTTCTAGTTTTACATTTCCGAAATTATCACATATGACAGATTTATACATTGTTTTGATTTCTTCATCTCCCAATTCCTCTATGCTATAGTGAATGTAAATTCTGGGGTCTTCAACATAAACAACTCCTTTTGGTATTTGAGAGAAAGCACCTACATTGTCATCTTTCTTTGCTACCTCGGGAACTAGTTGAAATATGGGCCTAGGGCATTTTATAACCTCGAATATAGTAGGGTTTGCTATATATTCAAGTGCAGAGGTGGATGCCATGATGATAAATACCTTTTTCTATCTTTGGATGAATTGATTGCTTGAAGTGCTTCGCCTCTTTGCTTGAAATCCCTTAGCTCTGCAAATATCGCGCTCTTCGAATGTTTGAAATCTCAGTGAACTGAAATGGAGCCAAAACCAAAAATTTATAATGTTTATTTGCCATCTACCACATTTAATGCATGTCGGTTAAGTAGTCACTTAACATTGTCTGTCGGTAATGAAGTAATTTCCAACTTCTCATCTCTAACCGAGGGAATAATAGCACATGTGTCATTAGATTGCCAAACCCTCAAGGAAACTTTCTTCAATTTGATGAAGAACTTCCTACCGGTGGAGCACTACTCTGTCCTGTCGGTGAAGCATCACTCTATCCTGCAGGTGAAGCATTGATTGGTTCTACCAGTGGAGGAGTATTCCCAACATTTAGATCAGCTTTTCTAATCCATTGTTTTGAGAATTCTTGCTTAACCTCTTCAACTTTTTCTTTACCTTTCAAGCTAGAACTTTTGTTGTTTGTCAGTGATCCTTTACTTCTACAAAATTTTGCAATATGCCCAATCTTGTTACATGCATAACAAGTCATATTATTCTTTTGAATAGCTTTCCCATAACCTATGCCGGTTTGTGTTCTGCATTGATTAGATAAATGTCCAAATCTTCCACAAACATAACATCTCACATTCTGCAATTTTCTGAGTTGTGACCAACTTTGTTGCATTTTGAACATTGACCGGTGGGTGTGTTGATATACTGATAATTTCTAGATCTACATTCATGTTCTCTATGACCATACTTATTATAGCTAAAGCATTTTCCATTGAATTTATAAGCATTAGGTTGCCTTACCAGTTTGCTGTGATCCTGTGTGTTTGCAGTACTGGAGCTTTCACCAACTTAAAAGCCAATTCCAGAAGTGTCGCCTTTAGGTTTTTGATTCTTCAGCAAGTTACCAAGTTCCTCTGAGCTTTTCTTGAATTTTTCTTTATGTTGATTTGCAGTTTCTAGTCCTCTTTCTAAGACTTCTTTCTGCCTCATTAGTTCATTGGAGTCATTCTAAGTGTGCATCAAATCTGTCTTCAATAAATCATTTTCATAGCTAAGTCTTATGTTCTCATTTGCTGCATCACTTAGTCTTCTGGTCAATTCTTCTTCATTCTTCTTCCTATCTTCAATTTCTTTACAAAATCTCATAGTCATATCCTGCATCTCATTCTTTGTTGTCATGTTCTCTAGTTTTAGCTTGCTTATCATATCATTAAGTGATTCCTTTTCATCATTCTTATTTTGCATCTTTTCACAAAGTTCTCTTCTCTTATTTCTTGCAAGAGTAAGATTCTCTTGAAGTGCTTGAATGATATCCTGAGCAACCTTTAGATCATCTTCTAGTTTGATATTTTTCAATTTTTTTGTATCATAGTCTAAGAGAGCCCCTTCAAGTTGATTCATCAAATTTTCCATATCTACCGGTGTCAAGATCTTCCTCAAGTTGTTAGGCTTCTAAAAATAGAGGACCGAGCTCTGATACCAATTGTTAGGATTCCCACAGATACTGAGAGGGGGGGGTGAATTAGTATCTAACCAGTGAATTGAACTTCTTAACATAAAACATGTAGAACATATTATAACAGTATACCGGTATGCAAGAAATAATGCAATAAACAGAATTAAAAACATCCACATGAAAAGCACACCATAACACAAGAATTTAATGAGGAAACCTAGTGTGGGAAAAACCTTGGTGGGATTTGTGACCCACAATATTCACTTACTGGCCAATAAGAGAATATTACTTACAAGAGGGGCCTGCACATGCAGGAAGTCCAACTACCTAGAGCTCACTGCTCAATGGGAAGTCTCACTGACTTACAATGTGGATTATACAAATCCAATATCTTGTACTGCTTTACAATAGCATCTATAATGCCAGATCCAGTACCGGTTTCTGCTCTGTTCTTTACATAAAACCTTTAACCTATATTTCGCATAATAGGTCTACCTAATATCTTTTTCTTCTCTCCTACAAAATGTCTACAATGATCTCTCTTATATATAAAAGTCGTTTTACAACTTCTTGAGTCGGCTTACAAAGTTTTTACAATAATAAACAAAATATAATATATCAAAAATCTTGTTGGCCTTTGTGCTGGTATGCTTCCTTTCTATGTGGTGACGGTGGTCTGAGTGCCGGTGTAGAGTGTGATCTATTTATGCTGGTGTAATCCCTTGCCGGTGCCATAGGATTGTAAGGTTGCCATCAATGTCAAAACCTTCAATCACCTACAATGTCTCATTGGAGTGTGTATATGCCAACAAAATTTGTATTTTTGAATGGGGATCTTGATGAGGAAGTTTATATTGAGAAACCTGATGGTATTTCACTATCAGATGATACAAATATGGTTTGCAGGTTAAGGAAAGCTTTATATGGATTGAAACAAGCACCTAGAGCTTGGTATGCAAGGTTGGATAAATATCTTTTGAAGCTTGGTTTTACTAAGGGCATTGCTGATAGTAATTTATATTATAAGATTATTGATGATGATATACTAATTATTGAATTATTTGTTGATGACATTATTTTTGGAGGTGAAGATAAGTTATGCATAGAATTTTCTGAGAATATGGAGAAAAAATTGAGATGTCTATGATTGGTGAGATGAAATTTTTCTTACGTTTGCAGATTAATGAGACTGAAAAAGGCATTTTCATCTATCAAACTAAATATGCTAAGGAATTGTTGAAGAAATTTGGTATGGGAGATTCTAAACCGGTAAGTACTCCTATGGTTACAAGTGAGAAATTGACAAGAAAAGATGTCTCTACACCGGTAAATCCTACAAGATACAAATCTATGATTGGAGGTCTGCTTTATTTGACTCAGACTAGGCCTAGCATTATGAATGTTGTTTGTATTGTTTTAATATTTTAGAGTGATCCTAAAGAAAATCATAAGATTGTGGTGAAAAGGATTTTTAGATACTTGCAAGGTACATAAGAATATGGTTTGTGGTACCCTAAGGATGATAACTTTACTTTATGTGCATATATAGATGTTGATTGGGCTGGAGATATTGATGACCGAGAAAGCACTTCTCGTGGAGCTTTCTTTCTTGGAAAGAAGTTGGTTTCATGGAACAGCAAGAAACAATCATGTACTTCTTTATCTATTATTGAAGCTGAGTGTGTTGTTGTTGCTACTAATTGTACACAAGTTTTATGGATGAAGCAAATGTTGAAGGATATAAAGGTGGATTGTGATGCACTGATAGTTATTCACTGTGATAATTTTGATGATATTGATATATCAAAGAATCCAGTATTTCATTCTAAAACAAAGCACATATCTATCAAGTATAATTTTTTGAAGGAAAAGGTGGAAGCAAATGAAGTTAGAATGGTTTATGTGAACACTAAAGAGCAGATTGCAGATATTTTCACTAAACCTTTGCCCAAGGAATCATTTGAGTACTTGAGAGACAAATCGAGAGTTTCTGCCCCTCCAGTAGAGACTTGATTGATGTGGTTTGGCATCAGTCTGGCATGCATTATCAAAGATACTACTCATTTCAGCACCGATGTGGGATGCTACTGCTCAGGGGGAGTAGACAACTTTGTGATTTAGAGGTTTATATTTTTGCTTTGATAATTTTGTCAAATTTTTGGCATTGATGTCAAAAGGGGAGAGATATTGATGTGAAAAAGACAAAGAAAGAAAAAGAAAAAGTCAAAGGGGGAGAGATATGAATAAGAAAAGTAAAGGGGAGAGATATTGACATTCAGAGCTATATGTGGGAGATTGTTGGTTATATTCCATTAAGGGAGACTTGTTTGGCATTTCTTGGTACTTAGATGTTTTTCACATCTAGTGTTTCTATCAATGCCAAAGGGGGGTATTGTGGGCCATTAGGTGGAATTGATTATGTCTTGCATTGATGTTTTGTCATTGATGCCAACACTAGTTGTTTGGATGCTTTACCGGCATCGTTCTAGTCCCGGTAGGTTGAGTTTAGTCTAGTTGTTTTGGATTCGGCATGATCCGGTAGGATCTAGTATAGTGTGGTGATGGAATTAGCTTGTTCATGATACTCATGCTCATATTCGGTTAGTTGGTTTTTTTCTTGTAATCGGATGCTATCATTCTTGCTTAGAAGCTTAGTTTCTAGTTCTGGCGAGGGTTTCACCGGCAGAGATTTTGATGAATGTCTATGATGAATTTCATAAGCGGTGTTGGTACAGCTTCTGGTGGAGTTTCAAGATGCTTTTGGTGATAATGTTTGAGACTTGGTGGATGGAGAACATTGTTGTAGCGTGTGGATGTATACTGGGTCCTAGTTGATCTAGGTTATGGATCGACTTTAATGTAACATGTGGATCGGACTTCTCAATGCGTTTCTGGGATGTCTTATGTGTTGGATATTATTTGTTTGGTCTAAGGCCAACATGGTTTGTAATTATGTAATTGGTTTATTATCTAGCAGCCGACCTAATTGTTTATGGCCGAGGGTTTGTATATATAGATGTAAGATCTCATTTTAGATCATCATGGTTATGTTAGAGGTCATGGTCAAGGAATGTAATGTGTGAATAATGTAATATCATTCAGGGAGAGGATTTGGTCGATCATTGGAGATCGAATTGGGTTTATGTAAGAGGATTCAATCCTCTGGTATTGAGCTTAACCGGAACTATACTTAGGCATAGGAGATGTTATCTTTTGTAGTTCATCACTTCTCTGGATTGTAATCTATATTTCGATGTAGTCGGTGAGGCTCCTTTTGTGATGAGCAGTGCGCTCTAGGTTGTTGCCCTTCTTGCAAGTGCAGGCCCCTCAATTTTAATTCACATACTTACTATAGAAGTATTATCTGACTGTGGGTAGGCTTCCTACCGTGGTTTTTCCCTTTACCAAGTTTTCCACGTATAAATCTTGGTGTCATGTGGATGGTTTTTATTCTGTGATTATTATTTATGCTTAATTGGTTTAACTACTATTTTGGTATTAATGTTTTGGGTTCTGGTATTAAAGTTTTAAATTGCTAATAGTTTTGGTAATCTATGAAAATTGATTCACCACCCCCACCTCTCAATTGTCTTCCCGTTATTTGAACTATCTAACAAGACTTAGAATTGATGAAATTTGACACCAAGAAAGATTTGAATAGGGTAAGACTTCCTTGTTATTCTCCTGAAATTTGGAGAAAAAAGTTTGAGACTAGGTTCTATCAACTTTTTTTTATTTTCTATGGATGTGAGATAGCATTATTCTAATGCTAAATCTAGCTTGGTGGCCCAAGCCAAAATCTGAAGATGTGCAAAATATAGCATGAAGATTGAAATTAGGGTAAGGTTAGGATTAGATAAAAAGGGGCACACTTAGTGTGAGGCCTCACCTCGACTCAGTCAGACATTCAGTAGATTTTATATTTAGACTATTATGGATACTTTATTTTGATGCATTTTGAGACTTAGAACTTACATGTTTTCAGGATTTGGTTAACATTGCTATGATTAGATGATTTTACTTATATGCTTTATGAGATAGAACACTACATGATTGTTAGATTGGATGATATTGCTATGATAGATGTCGTTATTGAATTTGCAGGACTTTACTCTGAATATTGAACTATGATGTATGGTTAAGTTTATGTGAATTGGGATGAAATTGCTTATGTGAATTTGCTTGATAAAAGATGTATTTAGTCTATGCAGATGAAAATTGTATGCAAGTAATGATATGTATTGTTATATTATTGAATTATATTATATATGGATATTTGGAAGTACTAATGTGTAAATTGAGATGCGCAGGAAATTTACCATGTGACCATGGAAAATTACGGAGAATCAAACCTAGACTTATGTATGTTCGTGAGCCAAGGGTTGTCTATTTGGAGAGACAACACCCCGTTTGTGTTGTATTTTATTCGTAACAGTATATGTTGCATGAGTGTTTAGTGTTATTTAAATTTAATGTGTAAAAACCACAAGAGACAACTTCATGTTTTATTTGTGTCACTTGACACATGCGTGGATTTAAAATTTAAATGTTTTATTTTGTCTCTTGGTGGGAAAGTGTTTAATTATAGTTTTCTTAAATAATATAATGTGTTGTCATAAATACTTTGGGAATATAATATTTGGGGTGGTCAACAAATGTTTAACCCGAAAATAAACTTCAGGGGAGTTTAAAATGGGTTAAATGAACACCTAGGGGTAGTTTAATAGGGTTTCCTAAAGCCCATAAGGTATACCTAGGGGTTAGGGGTAATTTTAGGCAAGTTTCTACTTTTAAATGATCTTTTTAACGCTTTAAAAATTGGCTTTTTTGAGTTGTGAGAAAATTGAAAATTAGAAGTTTTAATCTAGCTGAGATTTTTCCTTTTGGAATGGGAGTCTTTTTGCATTCTGCTTTTCTTTCTTTTTTTTGGTTTTTTTTAGAAACTTGTGAGAACTCAGAGAATGAGCTTCTTAAGCAAGATTTTTGAGAATTGGAGGGTAATCACCCACTCTCCATTTTTGGAGACAAGAGAAATTTTGAAAAGAAAATAATAGTTTTGGAATAGAAAAATTGACTAAGGGTAGAAGGAAAAAGATTCGTGGATTGGGCAGCTCTTCCTCAAATTTCAAAACTACCATTGGGCAGATTAAGGTTGGTTTGATCATTCCTTAAAATGGTTATTTTCTTGCATGTGTTTGAGTGTATGAATGGTGAAAGAAATCTGTGTTTTTGTGTATGGCTTGTTTTAGAATTTCATTTGAAAATCCTTCATTATGCTTGTTGTGTTTTGGGAGTTTTCGCAAGACCTCTTACTCTTGGGAGAGAAGAGGATCTTGTGGGTGGTAGTAGTGACAACCCTCGAGTGAGAGACTCTCGTTTGAGAGCGATCACAAGGGATCTTTGTGTGACCCTTGCTGCATGGCCTGTTTGTGCAGTGGGGGTCATAAGGAGGGATATAAGGCTGGAATGCCTTTGGGGGGCATAAGGAATAAGGGGTTGAGATTCTTGATATGTTTATTGTGCCATGAGGTGGCTACTTGTTTTTCCATACTTGCAGTTCTCCTCAGGGTATTGGTCCACTACCACCCTTTGAAAAGATCATCACCGAAGTGTGGTGCTGTGAAGCCAAGTTGGGAGTGTGTCTGAAAATCTGTATGTATTTTGCCTTCTATGTGTTTGCCTGTTTGTTACCCGTCTAGGAATTGGTTCTCCGAGCTCGGGGGTGGCTACCAGTTAGCCTAGGCTGGGAAGTGAGCACTCCGTGGTCATTTTGTGATTTATTATGCAGGAAAGTCAGGGAAAAGAATAGGAAAAGTGGAAAGATGCAGAAGATTATTGTTGAAGATACTTAAATCTAATATGCAGTTATTTGTTTAAATTTGTTAGTAGAAATTTACCTCATTCGTGGAATGAGAGGCAAGTTGTAATTTTGAGATAGGACATGTGATTTAATATTGTACTTAAATAAAGAAACATCTTGTAATATTTGCAGAATATTGAAAGAGTTGTAAAAAGCCAGATATGTTTCTATTTCTATTTGAATAGTAAAAGGATTGCTTAGATTTGCATGCAAAAGCTTCTTTTGTAATATAAAAAAAAAAAATCAGTTTTATTTAAATCTGAGTTCTTCTTTTTAGCTGAGAATTTATCTCCATTTTAATAGCAGAAAAATCATGATTTGTAATTGTTGTTAACAAGTAAATAAATTAGATGTTTTATTAATTGTGAAATCAATGAATGTATAGGAAAGTATATTGTAATTCTAAATAGTATTTCCTAAATTGTATTTCTAAAATTGTATTTCAAAATAGTGTTGATAAATAGCTTAGCAATAAATTTACTTCATTCTTTTTTTATCAGCAATTAAAATAAATAAAAGAATAGAGCCTAAGCTTATTTGCAAATTATATATATATATATGTGTGTGTGTGTGTGTGTGTGTGTGTGTGTGTGTGTGTGTGTGTGTGTGTGTGTGTGCGTGTGTGCGCGCATGTAATTTGATTTTACTCAATGTTATTTGATTTTACTCAATGTTATTCCTTTGTTATTTTTGTTTTAAAAAAAAATTTGCATGTAAATCTTATTGGAAAAAAAAAATATATATATATATATATATATTTCCACACTTATAATTTTTATATTTATAAATTTATATAAATATATATATATATATATATATATTTATATATATATTTATATAAAATATATATATTTTTTTTTTTAAATAATAATAATTTTTTTAAAAAAAAGGGCTTTTGGTTGCTCGCGGACCCACTGTGTGTGTACACAGTGTGGGCCGCGCGGCATGCACTGTGCAAACACACAGTGTGGCCACTTCGGCTCCCACTGTGTGGACACACAGTGTCGGCTGCGGCCACCACTGTGTGGACACACAGTGGTGAGAGCCGCCAGCGGCTCCCACTGTGTGGACACACAGTGGTGCCGCGCTGCCACTGTGCGTTCTCACAGTGGCGCCCTTCCCCACCGCCCTTCTTTGAACCTGCATCAAAAATGGCCGCTGCTGTTGTTTGGCCCTATAAAAAAAAGAGATCAAAAAAATAAGGGTTAAATCCTAGCTCGGGTAGGGCTGGGGTGATAAATTATAATAACCAGTTTAGTTGATTTGGTTTTAGAGTCATTTTATATAAAATTAAAATCCCTAATTAGGGTTGGAAAAATATTGACTATTGTTTTGGAAAGTTATTATTTTTAAAGGATACACACACACACACACACACACACACACACACACACACAGATATATATATATATATATATATACTAGTTGTAATTTGGAGTAAATATTTAATAGAGGTTTTAATATTTAAATACCTCTGTTTGTATACCAAATAGAAGTAGAAGGAAAGTGAATTATATAAATCTAAGATTTTTAAGCCTAGCCTTATAATTTTGTGACTATGCCCTAGTTAAATTAATTAGAGCATTAAAATTTAAAAATGGATGTTTATACTATAGAGTCATATTGGAGATTGAATTAATTTTCCTCTCCTATTTTCTTTAACGTGATTGATTTAATAAAATTTAATGACTAGGTATCTCGTGGAGATAAAATTTAACCAGTTAGATTTCCGCAAATATGATTAACGAAAAAAATCGATGCTTGGTTCGTTTCAGAATTAGCTCGAATATAGATACGGCAAATCCATTAACGCTTGTCGTGTAAGCAAGCTTGTTAATTTATTTGTGTTTTAAAAAAAAAATATCGTTTCGTTTTTGCCCTAAATTTTGGGCATGACATTTTGGTATCAGAGCAAGGTTTCCACACTAGGAACCTTACTCCACTTACGTTACGCCTTAGAATATTTAAAATTATTTTGTTAAATTGATTTTATCAGACTTTTGAATTTAATTGAATTAAATATTATTCTAAAAGAAATTAATTAATTAATTGTTTTGCCTTATTTTCCTCTTAGGATGCCTTCGACGATGCGACAAGCTCGCAAGCGCGGACGGGGTCCTAGACATGTGCACATAGCACGCGAAGAGGTAGAGAGGGAGGCATCGGTTCCAGAGGAGAACCCAGGAGCACCTCCTAAACAGCCAAATGAACCTAACCAAGACCTCTTAGCAGCCATTCAGAATCTTATTGGCATAGTTCAGGAAAGGATCCCAGCAGAGAACCCTCAGGTTAGGAGTCATGACTCTGGGAGTCATAGATCTGTTGATAAAGAGTGAAGCAGGAGCCCAGCTCTGATTCCTGTAGAGAGTCAGGGTGGTAATGAGCTAGAGTCAGTGCATATGCCAGGACCACCTCCAACGGAGGAACCAGTTTATTTTGAGAGAGCTCGTCGAGATCCAGGGGATCTCATCAGGGAGGTCATGCGCCTCCAACCACCATCCTTCGGAGGTTCTACAGATGGAGTAGAGGCCGAAGCATGGCTTCTGAGTCTTGAGAGGTGATTTGCGTTGCGTTCTTACGAGAGCAACTTGAAAGAACGTGTTGCAGTTCATCTTCTGAGAGGGACAGCCTCCACTTGGTGGAGACAGGAAGAGTACAAATGCGGATTAGTTCCTGATACTCTCACTTGGGAAATATTCACAGAGAGGTTTCGTGAGAGGTACCTATCAGAACACTTCAGGCAGCGTCGTATAGACGAATTTCATGATCTCCAACAAAAAGGCTTGTCAATAACCCAGTATGAGAGTAAATTCTTTGAGTTGTTGCCTTATGTAGATTATCTAAAGGATGAGAAACTTCTTGTAAACCACTTCATCAGGGGATTAAATACTGGTATAACCGGGCCTGTTAGGATGTCCGCTCCAGAGAGCCTTTGGGTTGCTGTAGAGAAGGCACTGATTGCCGAGGAAATTCAGGTCAGACCACAGGACAATAGGGATCGGTTTCAGAACCGAAATCTCGCACCTCAGACTTATGGATTCCAGAAACCACATTGGAAAGGAAACAACCAAAATTCTCAGGGGTTCTCCAAACCCCCTCCTCCACAACAGACACCACAGAACCAGAGGTAGAAGCCTCCACAGTATCAGCAGGGCTCCAAGCCCAAACAGTGGCAGACTCAGGGACAGAAACGAGATCAGAGAGCACAGGGGCAGTACACACAGCCGGCGGGGACTCAACAGTCCTCCAGGGGTGGGTACACTGGATCCAGTAGGACAGGAGGTCAGGCATACTCTAGGCCTCAGTGTGCCCAGTTCTAGGCACAGGGTGCTTGCTTTACATGTGGAGCCATGGGGCATATGGCGAGGGATTGCCCTCAAGGACAGGTAGCAGGGAGTCAGCGGATGGCCGCTTCAGAGCCGACAGTTGGTGATATGGGCAGGTCCCATAGAGTATTCGCAGTGGTTGACAACCGCCAGACTGAGCATCAGGCCAGGGTCATCGAATCTACAGGTATAATCAAATGTAACAATGTATCTATTTTGTTTGATTCAGGAGCTACTGACTCCTTTATATCTCCATTGGTTGTGGAGCATTGCGGGCTAGTGGCAACTAGATAGGGTGTCAGTTGGGAAGTGGAATCAGAGGTTAGGGCATGTCAGCTGCAGATTGGTAAGACCACCACTTTAGTAGACCTTAGAGTGACTCCACTTGGATCTTACAGAATCGTACTTGGCATGGATTGGCTTTATGCTCACAGGGCCAAGATGGATTGCCGCCTGAAAAAGATCGAGTGTGAGGATGATCATGGTTCGCCCATAGTTATTACCGGTATTTAGAGGCCCGTGTCTCTTCGCATGATCTCCGCAATGCAGCTTAAGCAGAGCATGCGGAAGGGATGTCATCTTTTTGCTATCACTATCAGTGACAGAGGAGAAGAGGAGGAAAAAGAAACATCGCTCGATGACCATCCTATCCTTAAGGGATATTTGAATGTTTTTCCTTCAGAGTTACCGGGAATGCCTCCCCATAGAGAGATTGATTTTCATATAGACCTAGTACCAGGAGCCGAGCCAGTTTCCAGAGCACCTTATAGAATGACCACAAATGAGCTTAATGAACTTAAAATTTAGCTTGAGGAACTCCTTGAGAAGGGTCATATTCATCCTAGCGTATCCCCTTGGGGTGCACCAGTCATCTTCGTTAAGAAGAAGGATGGATCTCTCCGATTGTGTATGGATTATCGATAGCTAAATAAAGTAACCATCAAGAACCGATATCCTTTGCCCAGAATTGATGATTTATTCGACCAGCTTCAGGGTGCCAAAGTCTTTTCCAAAATAGATCTGAAGTCAGGATACCATCAGTTGAGAATAGTGGAAAGTGATATCCACAAGACCGCATTTCGCACTAGATATGGACACTATGAGTTTACCGTAGTCCCCTTTGGACTTATGAATGCCCCAGCAGTTTTTATGAGCCTCATGAATGGGGTGTTCCGCACCTTTCTGGACCATTTTGTTATTGTGTTCCTCGATGATATATTGATATATTCTCGGAACGAGAAGGAGCATGAGGAGCACCTGAAATAGGTATTGCAGTGTTTGCGAGATAATCAGTTGTTTGGCAGTTTGTCAAAGTGTGCTTTCTTTCAGTCTGAGGTCAAGTACCTTGGGCACGTTGTTTCCGGTGATGGGATCTCAATTGACCCATCAAAGATTAGGGCTATTATGGATCGGCCAGCACCTACTAGTGTGACAGAGGTTAGGAGTTTCATGGGCTTAGCAGGATATTACCGACGTTTTGTCGAGGGATTCTCCAGAGTCGCACACCCTATTACTTCACTCCAGCGTAAAGGGAAGAAATTTGAGTGGACAGAGAAGTGCGAGAAGGCCTTTCAGGAACTCAAGAAGGCACTTACTAGTGCTCCTATCCTTGTTGTACTAGATCCTTCAGCTGACTTCATGGTTTGCACAGATGCTTCCCTAGAGGGTTTAGGGGCAGTTCTTATGCAAGATGGTAGGGCCATAGCTTTCGAGTCTAGGAAACTTAAGACTCATGAACTTAATTATCCCACTCACAACCTTGAGCTCGCAGCAGTAGTGCATGCACTTGTGAGGTGGAGACACTTCCTTTTAGGGCATCACTTCGAGTTGCATTCGAATCATCAGAGTCTTCAGTACATCTTCACTCAGCTGAACCTTAATGCCCGTCAGAGGAGATGGATGGAGTTCTTGTGTGAATATGATTTTAACGTTCACTACATCAAAGGTAAGGAAAATGTAGTTGCAGATGCCTTGAGTAGGAGACATCATGAGGTTTACACCATATCCATGGGCACGGACTTGAAAGACCGTATACTTTGGCACTTGTCAGAGGATGGATGGTATGCAGAGGTTTGTCAGGTATTACGTTCTCAGGTTACTTTAGAAGGGAAATATGTGGATTATTCTTTGGATTCTGATGGACTGGTATGCCACAGAGGGCGCATTTATGTACCTTCCTCTGAAGGGTTGCGAGAGTTCATTGTCACGGAGGCTCATAAAGCTCCTTATGTAGTGCATCCCAGGGTTAAGAAGTTGCATGCTGACTTGAGACAGTTGTATCATTGGTCGGGAATGCGGCAGCTCATTGCTGAGATAGTAGCTCGATGTCTCGATCCAGGTGGGTTGCTTCAGTCTCATGCTATACCAGAGTGGAAGTGGGATACTATATCCATGGATTTCATCATTGGTCTTCCTATGTCTTCTCGTCGCCATGATGCTATCTTGGTGATAGTTGACAAGTTGACCAAAGTAGCTCACTTTTCACCAGTTCGTACTACATTCACAGCTCTAGCAGTAGCACAGGTGTTCTTGCGGGACATTGTTAGACTTCATGGTGTGCCCTGCAAGATTATTTCTGACAGGGATTCTCTTTTCACTTCTTCCTTTTGGAAGTCATAACAGGCAGCTATGGGCACTAAGCTCAATTTCAGTACAGCCTATCACCCGGAGACAGATGGTCAGACAGAGAGGGTCAATCAGGTGTTAGAGGATATGCTTTGCATGTACGTCATGGATCATCAGACCCGGTGGGAGGAGTATCTTCCCTTAGTGGAGTTTGCCTATAACAATGGGCATCATACTTCTTTGGGGATGCCACCCTATCAGGCATTATACGGCAGGCCTTGCAGGACGCCCTTGAGTTGGGATCGCATAGAGGATAGAGTTGCTATTGGTCCTGAGTTAGTTCGGGATATGGAACAACAGGTGGATTTGATTAGGCAGTGTCTCAGAGAGGCTCAGGATAGACAGAAGAAATATGCTGATGCAAAGAGGATAGATCATAGCTACTTGGTTGGAGACAGAGTTTTCTTGAGAGTGCGACCGCATAAGAGTCCAATCCGTTACGAAAAGGGTTCTAAGCTCGCACCTCGCTTTGTAGGACCTTTCGAGATTCTTGAGAGGATAGGCCCAGTTGCCTACCATTTAGCTTTGCCACCTAGCCTGTCACGCATCCACGATGTGTTTCATGTTTCAGTTTTGAGAAAATATATCTATGATGAGTCTCACATTTTAGATTGAGATGCCTTGTAGGTGAAGTCGGATGGGCAGCTAGCTTTGGAGCCCATTCGCATTTTCGCAAGCCGGACATTGGCCCTTCGAGGTCGAGAGCTGGACCAGGTTAGGGTCCAGTGGGATTGTTATTATGAGGTTACGGCTTCATGGGAGGACGCAGCACGTATGAGATCAGAGTACCCCCACCTCTTTGATGAACTCCAGGAGGAAGTTCATGCCTAGAGGGGGAGGGTGTGAGGCCTCACCTCGACTCAGTCAGACATTCAGTAGATTTTATATTTAGACTATTATGGATACTTTATTTTGATGCATTTTGAGACTTAGAACTTACATGTTTTCAGGATTTTGTTAACATTGCTATGATTAGATGATTTTACTTATATGCTTTATGAGATAGAACACTACATGATTGTTAGATAGGATGATATTGCTATGATAGATGTCATTATTGAATTTGCAGGACTTTACTCTGAATATTGAACTATGATGTATGGTTAAGTTTATGTGAATTGGGATGAAATTGCTTATGTGAATTTGCTTGATAAAAGATGTATTTAATCTGTGCAGATGAAAATTGTATGCAAGTAATGATGTGTATTGTTATATTATTGAATTATATTATATATGGATATTTGGAAGTACTAATGTGTAAATTGAGATGTGCAGGAAATTTAACATGTGACCATGGAAAATTACGGAGAATCAAACCTAGACTTATGTATGTTCGTGAGCCAGGGGTTGTCTATTTGGAGAGACAACACCCCATTTGTGTTGTATTTTATTCGTAACAGTATATGCTGCATGAGTGTTTAGTGCTATTTAAATTTAATGTGTAAAAACCACAAGAGACAACTTCATGTTTTATTTTGAAGAAGTGTTTTATTTGTGTCACTTGACACATGCGTGGATTTAAAATTTAAATGTTTTATTTTGTCTCTTGGTGGGAAAGTGTTTAATTATAGTTTTCTTAAATAATATAATGTGTTGTCATAAATACTTTGGGAATATAATATTTGGGGTGGCCAACAAATGTTTGACCCGAAAATAAACTTCAGAGGAGTTTAAAATGGGTTAAATGAACACCTAGGGGTAGTTTAATAGGGTTTCCTAAAGCCCATAAGGTATACCTAGGGGTTAGGGGTAATTTTAGGCAAGTTTCTACTTTTAAATGATCTTTTTAACGCTTTAAAAATTGGCTTTTTTGAGTTGTGCGAAAATTGAAAATTAGAAGTTTTAATCTAGCTGAGATTTTTCCTTTTGGAATGGGAGTCTTTTTGCATTCTGCTTTTCTTTCTTTTTTTTGGTTTTTTTTAGAAACTTGTGAGAACTCAGAGAATGAGCTTCTTAAGAAAGATTTTTGAGAATTGGAGGGTAATCACCCACTCTCCATTTTTGGAGACAAGAGAAATTTTGAAAAGAAAATAATAGTTTTGGAATAGAAAAATTGACTAAGGGTAGAAGGAAAAAGATTCGTGGATTGGGCAGCTCTTCCTCAAATTTCAAAACTACCATTGGGCAGATTAAGGTTGGTTTGATCATTCCTTAAAATGGTTACTTTCTTGCATGTGTTTGAGTGTATGAATGGTGAAAGAAATCTGTGTTTTTGTGTATGGCTTGTTTTAGAATTTCATTTGAAAATCCTTCATTATGCTTGTCGTGTTTTGGGAGTTTTCGCAAGACCTCTTACTCTTGGGAGAGAAGAGGATCTTGTGGGTGGTAGCAGTGACAACTCTCGAGTGAGAGACTCTCGTTTGAGAGCGCTCACAAGGGATCTTTGTGTGACCCTTGCTGCATGGCCTGTTTGTGCAATGGGGGTCATAAGGAGGGATATAAGGCTGGAATGCCTTTGGGGGGCATAAAGAATAAGGGGTTGAGATTCTTGATATGTTTATTGTGCCATGAGGTGGCTACTTGTTTTTCCATACTTGCAGTTCTCCTTAGGGTATTGGTCCACTACCACCCTTTGAAAAGATCATCACCGAAGTGTGGTGCTGTGAAGCCAAGTTGGGAGTGTGTCTGAAAATTTGTATGTATTTTGCCTTCTATGTGTTTGCCTGTTTGTTACCCATCTAGGAATTGGTTCTCCGAGCTCGGGGGTGGCTACCAGTTAGCCTAGGCTGGGAGGTGAGCACTCCGTGGTCATTTTTTTGATTTATTATGCAGGAAAGTCAGGGAAAAGAATAGGAAAAGTGGAAAGATGCAGAAGATTATTGTTGAAGATACTTAAATCTAATATGCAGTTATTTGTTTAAATTTGTTAGTAGAAATTTACCTCATTCGTGGAATGAGAGGCAAGTTGTAATTTTGAGATAGGACATGTGATTTAATATTGTACTTAAATAAAGAAACATCTTGTAATATTTGCAGAATATTGAAAGAGTTGTAAAAAGCCAGATATGTTTCTATTTCTATTTGAATAGTAAAGGGATTGCTTAGATTTGCATGCAAAAGCTTCTTTTGTAATATAAAAAAAAAAAAATCAGTTTTATTTAAATCTGAGTTCTTCTTTTTAGCTGAGAATTTATCTCCATTTTAATAGCAGAAAAATCATGATTTGTAATTGCTGTTAACAAGTAAATAAATTAGATGTTTTATTAATTGTGAAATCAATGAATGTATAGGAAAGTATATTGTAATTCTAAATAGTATTTCCTAAATTGTATTTCTAAAATTGTATTTCAAAATAGTGTTGATAAATAGCTTAGCAATAAATTTACTTCATTCTTTTTTTATCAGCAATTAAAATTTGGAAAAAATATATATATATATTTCCACACTTATAATTTTTATATTTATAAATTTATATAAATATAAATATAAATATATATATATATATATATATATATATATTTATATATATATATATATATATATTTATATATATATTTATATATATATATATATTTATATATATATTTATATATATATTTATATAAAAAAATATATATATTTGAAAAAAAAATAATAATTTTTTTTAAAAAAAGGGCTTTTGGTTGCTCGCGGACCCACTGTGTGTGTACACAGTGTGGGCCGCGCGGCATGCACTGTGCAAACACACAGTGTGGCCGCTTTGGCTCCCACTGTGTGGACACACAGTGTCTGCTGCGGCCGCCACTGTGTGGACACACAGTGGTGAGAGCTGCCAGCGGCTCCCACTGTGTGGACACACAGTGGTGCCGCGCCGCCACTGTGCGTTCTCATAGTGGCGCCCTTCCCCGCCACCCTTCTTTGAACCTGTATCAAAAATGGCCGCCGCCGTTGTTCAGCCCTGTAAAAAAAAGAGGTCAAAAAAATAAGGGTTAAACCCTAGCCCGGGTAGGGCTGGAGTGATAAATTATAATAACCAGTTTAGGTTATTTGGTTTTAGAGTCATTTTATATAAAATTAAAATCCCTAATTAGGGTTGGAAAAATATTGACTATTGTTTTGGAAAGTTATTATTTTTAAAGGATTATTATATATATATATATATATACACACACACACGTATATATATATATATATATATATATATATATATATATATATATTTATATACTAGTTGTAATTTGGAGTAAATATTTAATAGAGGTTTTAATATTTAAATACCTCTGTTTGTATACCAAATAGAAGTAGAAGGAAAGTGAATTATATAAATCTAAGATTTTTCAGCCTAGCCTTATAATTTTGTGACTATGCCCTAGTTAAATTAATTAGAGCATTAAAATTTAAAAATGAATGTTTATACTATAGAGTCATATTGGAGATTGAATTAATTTTCCTCTCCTATTTTCTTTAACGTGATTGATTTAATAAAATTTAATGACTAGGTATCTCGTGGAGATAAAATTTAACCAGTTAGATTTCCGCAAATATGATTAACAAAAAAAATCGAGGCTTGGTTCGTTTCAGAATTAGCTCGAATATAGATATGGCAAATCCATTAACGCTTGTCGTGTAAGCAAGCTTGTTAATTTATTTGTGTTTTAAAAAAAATATATCGTTTCGTTTTTGCCCTAAATTTTGGGCATGACACTTAGGGCCAAGGGCCCAAATTTATGATATGTAAATTGATGAGAGAGGACTTTAGGTTCAATTAAATTTTTATTTAGATGCCTAAATAAGTCCTATAATGTATAATTCAATGGGACACACTAAGGTGGATGCTAAACTAAGCATGGATCTAGACAACCTAATGAGTGGTGTACAATTTGTGATGTTACATTTATCCCCCACTTTAGTGCTCATATGGCACTATGTGCATATGCAAGCTAACTATAGAAAAGTAAACATTTGTGGGAAAAAGGATATGTCCATAAGATGTCGAATGAAGCCCCCAATAGTATTTATAGTACAGTGTTAGGAAAAACATCTACAAAACAACATTGTTAGTTGAAATCACAAAATCTCCTAAAATGATTACTAAGAGTGATGAAATTCAAGGGTAGCTATATGCACCTATGTTTTGGCTTGCTAATTAGTCTATTGAAACCGAGTATCATGTTTATCAATTTCAAATATAAAGGAAAATTGATGAAAAATTATTGCACGAAGGTTCATTACAAGATCAAAACTAATGGAGAATCATTTCATAAGAAAGAAAAATGAAACGTGATTCCAATACAACCGACTGGGCAAGAATCGAAGCTCTCTAGATCATGATGTGAAAGATTAAGTACAAAATGAAAAATTAGGGTTTTAAGAAGAGATTACCTTTAAATAGTGATAAGAAAACTATTCATTTTCCTTATTCAAATTTTTGTCTTGTACAGCAAAAGAGGATCCCACAAAGTGTGAAATCTCACGCCGACTATTTAAAGTGCCTACTAAGATGGATAATCTTTGGCAATTGATCCTAGAGGACATCCCATGTGATGAGGTAAGCCTACCAACTTGTATATTGTTTTTTTGTCTTTTGATTTAGTGATTAGTTGTCCCTAGCCCTAATTTGACATGGACTACCTAGACTGGGTGTCATGGTCCCATCCGGAAGCCATGGTCCCCTCAAGGTACCATGGTCCCAGAAAGGGGCACCAAGTGGCACACATGGGGCTAGGACAAATTTTATTACAATATCATTTTGTTATTGATACATGATGTTTGATTCTTGTAGGAGTTACCATATTTATGGGGGCAAACCTCAAGTCACATATACAGCCATCTTCAGAGTCAGATCTCTCACCTTACATTGGATGAGCAAAAGCTTCTCCATGTAGTTGGCTTATGGTGGGTATGTTGCATGCCAGCAATCAAATTTCATGGGCCAATGTTGATGGCCTTTATGGAGAGAGATGAAATCCACACTAGAGGATGTATATCGCATCTTGTGATTACTAATGAGAGGGAGGACTGTGAGGTATTAGTCGCCTCGATCATGAGAAAAGATGAGGAGAGATTAGATATATTGTGTCAGTATAGCAACTCATAGAGAGACAAGGGGTCATATATTTATCCAATGGCTACTACATCTACTAGGTGATGTACCATTGGTGAGGAGACTGATGATTGCTACAGTGGCACTAGTCATATGTCCAAATGGTTGAGGTAGTCACATGCATCGAGAACTAGCCTACACCATACGTGAGATGGAGGAGCATCGTATTATGTTCACATGGGGATGTATCATGTTATCTATTCTCTACCATGACTTGGGAGACTATATTTATTATGAGGGGAAGAGTTTGATGACATGCACTCTCCTACAAATATGGATGTTCAAGCATATCATGTGTATGTATCCTGCAGAGTTCCCTGTAGATGTTACCCTTGAGGAGCCCCAAGCACATGTGTATCCATGTATGAGACCTTGGCTAAGAGGAGACTTATTGTATTAGAGAGTAGTGATAAGATCATCTGTGACTTGATGATATTGTATGGAGGCCTTGTAGATGAATACATGATTGGGAAAGACAACATTTATAGTGATGTCATATCTAGTGAGATCAACTACCAGAGGGTCACCAAAATTAAATTGTCATTCCATTTTATTTTGACAAAGTGATGAGGCGGTTTGGACTAGAGAAAGGTTGTCCAACAATTATATCTATCTACATATGATACTCTCATAGTGATGTGAGACCGGGAGCTAGGCCTAGGCCTACATCATAGGATGTAGAGATCACATATGATAATGAGGAGAGGTATAAAATATATGTCCCCCCACTTGAGGATGGTGCAAGTGTACAATGCATCTATACTACATATTGTGAGCCTAAATATCTAGGAGCCATATTTCCTCTAGACTACCTAAGAGGGAATCTCAATCCTTAGATGAGACTAGTAGATTCACACAACTAGGAGGGAGGAGATGAGGCATCTAAGGATCCTATCGAGATAGATGGGGAGGTGGAGGAGCAGGAGCAGGATGATGGTGATGATCCTGGCCATGTAGGAGATGAGACCCGAGATGTCGACCTTCCCCCAATAGAGTATAGAGGATAGGGTGCAGCGATAGAGGAGGATGACGTAGTCTTACAAAGGTCAACCTCAAGGATAAGTAGGTCATCACAACCTATGCCACACTTTGAGCCACTGAGACAGAACAAACGAAGAGAGAGTAGTGAGGAAATATCCCCAGCTATAATAGCACAATCTCCTGCCTCATCTAATCCTGCTTAGAAAAAAAAGATCCAAGTAAGTAAATGTGATTTGGAATTTAGAGCTAATTTGTTTGATTATTGATCAAATACAAGTATATATGGCTAATATAAAATTCTCTCTCTACAACTAGTGCACAGGGATGGTATGACTTTATCCATCAATTACTTGGTGATATTATCATATCACTGTGCATTCCATAGTCCTTGCAAATCACACACATATCTCAACAGAGTGTAAGGAAACATGAAGATGTGTTTGATTTCATTAGAATAGAGCTAGATATTTCACAAGAAGAGAGGGAACGACTATGATGTGAGCTCACTAAGGCCCGAGTAGATTTGGTGATGTATCAAGGTATCATGGTCGATAGGGAAAAGAGGAGCTCAATAAAGAGTCACTCACATTCCATATTGACCCATAGACATGGACCTATGGGACCACCATGCTATGGCTATGGTTATATATATATGATAATGATATTTGTCTCAAATGTGCTTCTTTAAATGCAAAAAAATTGTGTCATGTTACTTCAATTAAAAGTAACTGGTGCAGGAGCACCTAGGACTTAGGCTAGTAGTCTTTTCTCAATTTTGGCTTGTACTGACCCTAGCCAAGTTAGGTAGTGAATAATGACTCCAGGAGGGTCCAAGAGTGAGTGAGATGAGTAAAATGTAGGCCTAGATTGAGTTAATTCTTCTTAGGTTTGCATTTTGTGCATAAGTAGTGGTTTGAGTAGGTAGTTGAACTTATTGATGGTCAAAAGTGTCAAAATGTGGTATAAGAAATAGAGAGGGTTAAATTAGTCTTATAAATTCTCTAAAAGTCATTAGTGATGACTTAGAATAGGTCTCATAGGTTGAGAAGGCCAAATATGCAAAAGTGCAAAGTTGCAAAAAGTTGTCATGACAACTTTTGTCCTAAATTGATTAGCGATGGAGTTAAGGATTTTCCAACACCCGAGAATGACTCCACACATGAGGAATACTATAAAAACCCTCTCTTTCATGGTTACCAAGGTTAGAGTCTTTGTTTTGTAAGATCAACAATCTAAAACTACTCATTTTCGGACTAGTCGACATCATTTTGGCTTGTTTTACTCATTTTGTGAATACAAATGGATTGAATCCATTGATCTAGTAATGGATTGAGTTTATTTAGTGTGCTACAGAGTTTTTAGTTCCATTTCAAGCTTTATAATTAGTTTTTATTAGTCTTTTCTTGTTTTGGTTTGCAAACAGCCAGTTTTGGCTTGTACATAGCAATTTTATGTAAAATGGCTGCCCCATGATTTCCATCTGTGCTACCATCACGGTCTATTGGGACATGGAGGGAAATCACTTTTATAGTTTACATATATAGGGACAAGTACTGGAGATGAAATTTAATATGACTGTCGCCTTGTTCTAGGCGAGTCCAGGAGCAACGGGACTAGAGGAAACAGGGTGAAATTGATGTGCAAAGTGTAGGGGTGAATGCCAAACCACTATCTAACCTTTTGGAGAGGTCCATGAAGTTAATAAAAAATTTAAAATGCAAGGGGAAGCCTTGACAAGACCATTTGTTTCCCAAACACAAACTAGACCAGCCATTGTCGATTAGAAGGGCTAGAAACCCTTAAAAACTCTCATTTTTGGGTTAGGGCATTGTACGGTGGGATAAGGAACCAAAACCACAAAAATAAATTGATTTTAGGTGAGTCTTTGAATAAAATACAAAATTTCTATGGGGTCTTTTGGACCATTTTCTCTCAAGCCCTAGAAAATCAGATTTTGGAGGCCTAATAGGGCTAATTCCTTGTAGCCCTTTTCTAGGCAAAATGGTGAAATCGGTAAGAAGGAAAATGATTGCAAACATAAAATGGCCCAAAATATATTCAAAACATTTCACAAGCCACCTCCACACCTCTGCATCAACTCACAATAGTAGGAGGTCAATTTGACAAGTTGAAGCCAAGACAGCCATAATGAGCACATGGGAAGCATTGTGAATTGGTAGGGTTGCTAACTAAAACACTTGAAGAAAACACCTTGAAATGGGTAAGAAGAAAGACCTAGAAGAGATTGAGAAGGATTTGGAGGTCTAGAGTGCAACTAGGCCTAGAGAATTGGTGGAATTGAGCAACACCAACTAGGTGAAGTGTTAGCAAACTAGTGAACCCCATCAAATTGGTATCAGAGCCTATAAGATTTGGGCTAGGTGATTAGATTTCCTCAATGGAATCTGTAGGATATAACAACATAGTGACCAATGCAGAGTTGGAAAAGAAAGTGGATGATCAGAAGGAAGAGATTAGACTCCTAAAGGAGAAGTTGCTTGAATTGGAGAGTAAGCTTGGTGAGGTTGAAACCAAGGCAGATGAAGTGTTGGTAAAGGTTGAAGGAGTATAAGGGAAGGGTAAAGAAGTGTTAGAGATAGACAAAGTAGCTAAACCTGATCCTGTCCTAGAGAAAGAACCTTTCCTAAAAGCATTGAAGGCCTTAAGTGGTAAATCCCTAGAAGGATTGCCATTGTTCACTAGTAAGATGGAGGCAAAAGTGGTCTTAGAATGGATAGAAGGTATGGAGAACCATTTTTGAATGTGAAGGCATAATTGAAGCCTAGAGAGTCAAAGTAGCCAAGTCAAGGATGAGAGGAGCTACTCTCACATGGTGGAAATTTGTGCAATATGAGAGGAAGAAAATGGGAAAAGCACCCATCTCTTCTTCAAAATGGATGTTAGTCAAAATCAAAGAAGTCTATCTCCCTGATGACTATGAAGTGCAAATTCATAGGAAGAGGCAAAAATTAAGACAAAAAGACCTTGATGTCAGTAGCTATATGGAGGAGTTTTACAAACTTAGCCTTAGATCTCATGTGGTGGAAGAAGAGAGTCTCAAGGTTGCTAGGTACCTAAATGGTCTACGGTGGAACATCCAAGAAGAAATCAGTTTAATGAGCCCAAAGACTATCCATCAAACCTATCAACTTGCCCTTAAAGTGGAGGAAAAACTAAAAAGATGACATGACTCAAGTAGCAATAGGGGCAGGGGTAGAGGAAAAGACAATAGAGGCCATAGGGGAGGCTTTGGAGGAAGAAGTTCTGAACAAAGAACACAAGGAGATTCTAAACTCACTGAGCAACAAGAGAGTGGCACTAGTAAAGGAGGATTCAATAGGGGAAGGGGATCAAATAGTGGTTTTAGAGGAAGATCTAGTGGACAAGGTAGAGGTTCCTCATATTTTGCAACAATGAAGTGTTACCATTGTAACCAACTTGGTCATCAAGCATATAGGTGTCCAAAAAAGGGATCATCATCACAAGGTGGTGAAAGGAGAGTGAACTATCTTCAAGAAGAGTCTTCAAGAAGCAAGACTTTAGAGGTTGCCTTAGAATCAAAGGTAGGTGACAACTTGATGATAAGGAGAACTTTGATCAAAGAACTGGTCAGAGAAGAGCCAAGCCAAAGAAGGTCCTTGTTGAGGATCAAATGCAAGATAATGGACAAAGTTTGCAAATTGATCATTGATTCAAGGTCAATAGACAACATTGTGTCAGAAGAGGCAATGAGTAAGCTCAAATTGCAAAGGATACCTCACAATAACCCTTATAGAGTCACTTGGTTGAACAAAGGCCAACATATCCTAGTTAATGAGCAAGCATGGGTGGATTTTACCATTAGAAGGTATAAGGACAAGGTGTTATGTGATGTCCTACTCATGGATGCATGCCATCTTCTATTAGGAAGGCCATGGCAATTTGATAGACAATATATTCATAATGGAGCCAAGAATGCATACTCATTCAAGAAAGATGGAGTCACATTCAAGATTCAGTCTATCCTTGAGGAAGGTGAAAAGAGGGTAGTAGGTCCTAATGTTCTTTTGGTGAGTGAGAAATAGTTCTTGAAGACACTTGAGGAAGGTGAAGGTATAGGGTTTTCATTAGTAATGAAGCCTAAAGAGGAAGACAAGAAAGAGTAGCCAGATTTGCCAATAGAGGTTCAAGATTTGTTGAAGAAATTCAAAGGCATAGTAAGTGATGGACAACCAGCCACATTACCTCCTAAAAGAACCATAATCCATTTAATAGACTTCATTCCCAGAGCATCCTTACCTAACAAGGCATCTTATAAAATGACTCCCCAACAAAATTTTAAGATTTCCAAGCAAATCCAAGAGCTCTTAGACCAAGGCCTAATTAGGAAAAGCATTAGCCCATGTTCTATCCCTATCATGTTAGCCCCAAAGAAAGGTGGTACTTGGAGATTGTGTACTAATTCTAGAGCTATAAATAGGATCACCATCATATATAGGTTCCTAATTCCTAGAATAGAAGACCTAATGTATTTTTTAGGGGAATCCAAGTACTTTACCAAGATTCACCTTAAAAGTGGATATCACCAAATTAGGATTAAGGAGGGTGATGAACGAAAAATTGCATTCAAGACTACAGAGGGTTTTTATTAGTGGCTTGTAATGCCATTTGGCTTATCCAATGCTCCAAGCACCTTCATAAGACTCATGAGTGAGGTGATGAAGGAATTAATAGGTAAATTTGTGGTGGTATAACTAGACGATATTCTCATTTTCAGTAAGGATATATTAATCATTTGCAAGATGTATTACAAAGATTGTATGATGAAAAGCTAACCATGAGCTTGGATAAGTGTGAATTTGTTAAGTAGGATTTGGTTTACCTTGGGTTTGTTTTGTCTCAAGGAAACCTCAAGATGGATCCTAGCAAGGTTGAATCTATAGTAAATTGGTCTACTCCTAAGTCAGCAACAGAGGTGAGAAGCTTCCATGGACTAGCTCAGTACTACAGGAAGTTCATTAGAAAATTCAGTGCTATATGTGCACCAATGTTAGAAACCATTAGAGGTGGAATGAAGGCAAATTTTCAGTGGAGTGAACAAGAAAACAAAGGTTTTGAAACCTTGAAGGAGAAGATAGCTACTCAACCAGTGCTAGTGTTGCCTAGTTTTGAGAAACGTTTCATAGTAGAATGTGATGAAAGACATGTTGCAGTAGGTGCTATCCTAATCCAAGAAGAAAGACCAGTATTTGTCCATAGTGATAAGCTAAGTGATGCAAAGAGGAAATACTCCTCTTATGATCTAGATTTATATGCTTTAGTGCAGGCTTTGAGGAAGTGGAGACACTATCTCCTTCCTAAGGAATTTGTAGTCTATACGGATAACCAAGCATTAAGCTTTTTAAACTCACAAGACAAACTCAGTCATAAACACATGAAATGGGAGGAGTACATGCAAGCCTACACATTCACAATTAAGTACAAGAAAGGGCAGCTAAACCGGGTTGTTGATGCATTAAGCAGGAGACTTTTGATAGTCCAAGAAATCCAATTAAGGAGCATAGGAATTGACATTTTTAGAGACTTATACCTAGAGGATGAAGACTTATCAAATGCCTAAAAGGTGTGTAAGGAGTATCAAAATCACTTCCATAGTGAGTATTCTGATTTTACTTTGGAAAATGGACTATTGTTTAGAGGTGGGCAGCTTTGTGTGCCTAGAAGCTTAATGAGAGAAAATCTCATACAAGAGAAGCATAATGGCAGACTTAGTGGACATTTGTGAGTCAATAAGACTCAAGAGTTGGTTCAGAGGTATTACTATTGGCCAAGGATGAATCAAGACGTGAAAAAGTATGTGGAGACTTGCATAGTTTGCCAAAAGGCCAAAGGTACTTCTACAAATGCCAATTTATACCAACCTCTTCCCATACCAAATAGACCTTAGGAGTGCATTAGTATGGACTTTGTAGTAGGTTTACCAAGGAAAAAGTAGGGATTTTATAGCATTTATGTCATTGTGGATAGATTTAGTAACATGGCTCACTTTGTGCCTTGCAAGACTACTCATGATGCATGCCAAATAGCTCATTTGTTCTTCAAAGAGGTAGTGAGGATACATGTTTTACCCATGAGAATTATTTCAAATAGGGACTCAAAGTTCATGAGTCATTTTTGGAAGACACTTTGGCAAAAGCTTGGCACCAACCTCTCTTTTGGATCAGCCTACCATCCTCAAACAGATGGTCAGACCGAAGTGGTGAATAGAAGCTTAGGAAACTTATTGAGGTGCCATACCAAAGAGTATGGTAAGACATGGGATCAAGTACTTTCACAAGCTGAATATGCATACAATGACACCATAAATAGGACTACCAGTAAGAGCCCTTTTGAAGTGGTCTATGGTGTACACCCAAGAGGTATTTTGGAGTTGAGAGACTTAGGTAATTCAAAAGAAAGAAGTGGATATGCATAAGACTTTTCTCAATCAATGAAGGAGGTACATGAATCAGTCAAGTAAGAATTGAAGGATAACACAAGCAAAATCAAACAAAAAGTTGATGAAAGAAGGAAGAACCTACAATTTCAAGTGGGAGATCTTGTCATGGTGCACCTAAACAAAGAAAGGATACAACAAGGAGTGCCTAACAAGTTACAAATGAGAAGGTTAGTTCCATGTGCCATTCTAGCCAAGTATGGAGAAAATGCATACAAGGTGGACCTACCTAGTGACATACGACTGTCACCGGTTTTCAACATAGCAGACTTAGTTGCCTACAAGGGACCAATTCAAGGTTCAGATTGTAGTCACTCAGAGGTATCAAATGATGTGAACAACCTTCAATTACCAGCAAGACCAATTCCAAAGGCCGAGAAGGTGTTGAGTTCAAGGATCACCAAGAAGACAAGGCATCAAACCTATTGGGAGAACCTAATCAAATGGCAGGGTATGGATGATGTTGAAGATACATGGGTGTTGGAGATAGAGTTTAAGAAGCTAGGCATTGATCAAAATCTGATTCCCAAGGAGGTGACATGATTTTCTTTTGTTTGGGAGAATGGTGCAGGAGCACCTAGGACTTAGGCTAGTAGTCTTTTCTCAATTTTGGCATGTACTGACCCTAGCCAAGTCAGGTAGTGAATAAGGACTCCAGGAGGGTCCAAGAGTGAGTGAGATGAGTAAAATGTAGGCCTAGATTGAGTTAATTCTTCTTAGGTTTGCATTTTGTGCATAAGTAGTGGTTTGAGTAGGTTGTTGACCTTCTTGATGGTCAAAAGTGTCAAAACTTGGTATAGTAATTAGGAAGGGTTAAATTAGTCTTAGAAATGATTTAAAAGTCATGAGTGATGACTTAGAATAGGCCTCATAGGTTGAGAAGGCCAAATATGCAAAAGTGCAAAGTTGCAAAAAGTTGTCATGACAACTTTTGTCCTAAATTGATTAGCGATGGAGTTAGGGATTTTCCAATGCCCTAGAATGACTCCACAAATTTTGAATACTATAAAAACCCTCTCTTGCATGTTTACCAAGGTTAGAGTCTTTGTTTTGTAAGATCAACAATCTGAAACTACTCATTTTAGGACTAGTTAACATCAGTTTGGCTTGTTTTACTCATTTTATGAATACAAATGGATTGAATCCATTGATTTAGTAATGGATTGAGTTTATTTAGTGTTTTATAGAGTTTTTAGTTCTATTTCAAGCTTTGTAATTATTTTTTATTAGTGTTTTCTTGTTTTGGTTTGCAAACAGCCAGTTTTGGCTTGTACATAGCAGTTTTATGTAAAATGGTTACCCCATGAATTCCATCTGTGATACCATCATGGACTATTGGTAGATGGAGGGATACCACTTTTATAGTGTACATATGCAGGGACAAGTTCTAGAGATGACATTTAATATGACTGTCACCTTGTTCTAGGCGAGTTTAGGAGCAACCCGGCCAGAGGAGACGGGGTGAAATTGATGTGCAAAGTGTAGGGGTGAATACCAAACCATCATATAACCTTTTGGAGAGGTCCATGAAAATATTATAGAGTTTTGAATGCAAGGGGAAGCCTTCACAAGACCATTTATTTCCCAAACACAAACTAGACCAGCCACTGCCGATTAGAAGGCCTAGAAACCCTTAAAACCCCTCATTTTTGGGTTAGGGCATTGTACGGTGGGATAAGGAACCAAAACCACAAAAATAAATTTATTTTGGGTGAGTCTTTGAATCAAATCCAAACTTTATATGGGGTATTTTAGACCATTTTCTCTCAAGCCCTAGAAAACTGGATTTTGGAGGCCTAATATGGTTAATTCCTTTTAGCCCTTTTCTAGGCAAAATGGTGAAATCAGTAAGAAGGGAAATTATTGAAAACCTAAAATGGACCCAAAATCTATTCAAAACATTTTATAATCCACCTCCACACCTTTGCATCAACTCACAATAGTAGGAGATCAATTTGACAAGTTGAAGCCAAGACAGCCATAATGAGCACATAGGAAGCATTGTCAATTGGTAGGGTTCCTAGCTAAAACACTTGAAGAAAACCCCTTGAAATGGATAAGAAGAAATCCCTAGAAGAGATTGAGAAGGAATTTGAGGTCTAGAGTGCAACTAGGTCTGGAGAGTTGGTGGAATTGAGCAACACCAACTAGGTGAACCCCATTAGTAACGCATTTGGTAAACAACATGTCTCTCTAATTTAATACTCGTGTTATTTATCACTCAATATCATCATGATTAAACCGATACATATGTGATTTAACTAAGAAATTAATTGTTCAATTAAATGCTACTATTGATGATGTAGTGTAAATTTATCAATTTACATTACAAATGTGATCTAATCAAAGTATGTCTTAACTAAACACAACATGATTTAATTTAACATAACACAGAAAAATTGAAATTATAACTAACATTAAGAAATGTAAATTCCTGAGAAAATACATAATGAACTTAAGACAACCAATTTTTAATGAATTAATGCATATTAAATAATGACTATCTAATAACACATGCTCTCATGAAGACATGCTAGCATATGATTCAATAATGATGAAAGAAAAATAAGAAAAGAAAGAGAGAGAAGAAGATTAAGCATAATATCTATGAAGATGCATAGCATTTATAGGTTCCTTAAGAGTTGTACCTTCCATATTTTCTATCTTGTAAGAAATTGATTTGTAAACATTAGTAATGATGTATCATCCAACATAATACTGAATAAACTTTTATTTTTTGGCCAACAAAGAACTCATGTTACATTGATTCTCATAGAGCACCAAATCACCTACTAAGAAAGAACTTTGAATAACCTTGTCATTAGAGATTTGTTATAGAGTTTTTTGATAGGCTTGAATATGCTCAAGAGAATGTATATTATGTTCATCAAGAATTTCAAGTTGTTGAAGACGTTGATCCCTATAAGAATCATCATCAATTATCTCCTTAAGAGAAATTCAAAGTGAAGGAATCTCTAACTCCAAAGGCATAATTGCATCAGCACCGTAAACAAGGTTATAAGGAGTTGTATTCATAACTATGTGAGAACTTGTCTGATAGGCCCAAAGAGCATAGGTCAACCAGGTATGCCAATCCTTACCATGCTTATTTACAATCTTATTGATAATTTATTCAATAATTCACTTAGAAGCCTCATCTTGACCATTTGATTGAGGGTTGTTAGACAGGTCAAATAACCGAAAGACAACTAAGAGAGAGGGGGGGGTGGATTAGTTTCACAAATTACTGGAACCTTAAGAAATTAAAACTTTAATATCAGAACCCAAAACATTAATACTGGAATGCTTAAACCAAATACCAGAATAGCAGTTAAACCAATTAAGCATAACCAATAATCACAAAATAAATACCATCCACATGACACCAAGATTTATACATGGAAAACCCGGTAAAGTGAAAAACCATGGTGGAAAGCCTACCCACTGTAAGATAATACTTCTATAGTAAGTATGTGAATTAAAATTGAGGGGCCTGCACTTGCACGAAGGCCAACAGCCTAGAGCGCACTGCTCATCACAAAAGGAGTCTCACTGACTACATAGAAATCTAGACTACAATCTGGAGAAGTGTTTGAACTGCAAAGATAGCATCTCCTATGCCTGAGTATAGTTCCGGTTAAGCTCAATACCAAAGGACTAAATCCTCTTACATAAACCAAATTCAATCTCCAATGATCGACCAAATCCTCTACCTGAATGATATTACATTATTTGTACATTACATCCCTTGACCATAAAAAATCAGGTTCGCCACCAGATAATAAACCAATTACATAATTACAAAAAATGTTAGCCTTAGACCAAACAAATAATATCCAACACATAAGACATCCTGGAAACCCATCGAGAGGTCCACACGTTACTTTAAAATGGTCCATAACCTAGATCAACTGGGAGCCAATATAGGTCCACATGCCAAAGAAATGATCTCCATCTTCCAAGTCTCGAACATGATCACCAACAACATCTTGAAACTCTACCAGAAGCTTCACCAACACCACTTATGCATATCATCAAATATATTCATCAAAATCAATGTCGGTGAAACCCTCGCTGGAACCAAAAGCCAAGCTTCCAAGCAAACAGGATAGCATCCGATCACCAGACCAAAACCAACTAACAAAGTATGAACATGAGTATCAAGAATAAGCCAATTCCATAACCAAACCATATTGAAACCTACCGGATCATGTCGGATCCAAACCAACTAGAAACTAAATAACCTACTAGGACTAGAAGGGTGTCGGTAAAGTATCCAAATAGCTAGTGTTGGCATCAATGACAAAACATCAATGCAACACATAATCAGTTCCACCAAATGGCCAACAAGGGTATGGGGTATAAAATTGATGTTGAATATGGTATTTATCAAGTAATTTCTTCATATCTTTGTTCTTAAATGAAGCACCATCATCATCAATCAAAGTGAAAGGTATACCAAATCAAGAAATTATGTTACCTAGAATGAACTTGCAAGTTACATTAGCAGTAGTGGATCAAAGAGAACAACTTCTACCCACTTTGTAAAATAATTGGTGGTCATGAGAATAAAAGTATGCCCTTGTGATGGAGGGGAGATTTTACTAATAAAATCTAAACCCCATAATGAAAAGGGCCAAGGAGCTACTTGGGACTTTAGTTCGTGAGCGAGAGCTTGAATCAAATTGTTATATTGCTAACATTGATGTCACTTTTTAACAAAATCAAAAGAATGAATTTCCATATTTTTCCAATAGTATCCCATTTAGAGAAACCTTTGAAACAAATATTTACCATCAAAATTCCCCTCGCAAGCGTCTAAATGTGCCTCCTCAAGAGTAATGGGGATCTCTAGTTTGTTGAGGCAACAAAGAAGGAAGCCATTATAACCTCGTCAATAAAGAACATTTGAAAGAATAATGTATCATGCAATGAGTTTATGAATTTGAGCTCAAGTATTCTTACTTGTAGAATCTAGAAAGGTATTTTTAATCAAGTATAAAAAGCTTTGATATTACCATCCATTGAGATCTAAAGCATAAAAACAAGCTACCTCACTAAGATCATCAGTAATAGCAAGTGAGTTAAGATTATGAAGTGATGAATCTATAATCCATAGAATCTTCAAGGGATATAAGGGAAGTTGTTCTTTCCATAGCATCTACATGTTGCTTTTCCTTTCAAGGGATAGGATTTAAGGTATAAGAAGCAAACTTCTTTAACATTGATAAGGCCAAGTTACGATATTGTGATAGTTTTTTTTTGTTTAGCTTAGTATGTTCCCATAAGTTGTCTTATATTCAACTGTGAATCACCATAGATACACACATGTTGAATGTTAAAGGATAAATCCACTTTTAAGCCAGCAATAAAGGCTTCATACTCTGTGATATTGTTAGTACATAAGAAAAAGAGGTGATAGGATAAAGAGATTGATTTTTTGAAAGGTGGTGTTAGAATAACACCAATGCCTAAACTAGTTCAACACTTAGATCCATGAAAATAAAATTCCCAAGAGTTATCAATATCCAAAGGAAGAACAAAATCATTAGGGAATGAATCCCAATTCGGTAAAGTAAAATGAGGAGCATCAGACAAATGGTCGGTTAAATCTTGTCCTTTAATTTCTTTTTGAGAAACAAACTTAAGGCTTGATGAATAATGATGAACTACTAAGGTCCTAACTGGTACTGAGAGGGGGGATGAATCAGTACACACAAAAACTGCTTCAACACTTTGTCAAATCAAAATGTGGCTAATCGATTGTCTTCACCACTGAACCTAACCATAGCAATACCGGTTAAACATAGATCCCTCAAAGAGAAATACCAGTTAAACAAAAATACTTCAAACAGCATTCAACAGATCTCAAATCTTGATGACTTTTTCACCAATATAATCATGCATGAGTTGTATCAATAATACCACAACCATTTAACACTGCATGCATATCTAACTTAATCATAATCACACAATCATCACATGAAAAACTCACAACCCATAATACATATTTTTCATGTGGAAACCCAAAGGGAAAAAACCACGGTGGAGATGAATACCCACAAGCTTGTCTGTGAACTATTTTGAAGTTCGCTCTATTAGGAGCCTAGTCCGGTTAAAGACTTTACAATAAGGTCCTATTAGGAACCAATCCTGTTAGGGATCACCCGATTAAGGGATGGCTATATAACCTGTTAAAGGTTACCTTGCTAGAGGATTTAAATAACTCAATGAACTTGAGCCACCTGGTTTGAGGATTTATAACAAAGCCTGTTAAAGCTACCCAGTCAAGGGATTTACCTTCTGTTGAAATGGTTAGAAGACAACAGGTAAAACTCTGATCTAATAACAACACTCCTTGCTAAGGCAGATCCTTTTCAGTTCCTCTCTTCTGCAATCACACTCTGTAGATTCCTCACTTTGGTTTGGCAAGTATCAAATATCCAACATCCGGACACAAACACAACTTTTGCCAACAACCTACAACAACAAAACTCATCGACCTTATAGACAACAATTAGGTCGGTAACATAAACCCTAAACCCTAAACATTTTAGGTTTGCAATTACAAGCAGTCTAATCCTGACCATCAAATACATTACATAGAATAAAATGATCTAAAACAGATCTCAAGTCATTCCGCATCGTCCACTATTCACCGCATCTAGAAAATAGTAACCCATCACTCACTCTTCACACACCGCTAAGAAAAATGCACATTCCCGAGGTAGACATTTAATGCATTCGATCTTCACACGCAAGATCCTCAAAAAAATCCTTCACGTGCACATGACTGATGTGGCATCTAGATCCTTATCCTTGTTCTTAACTAACTCATCACAAAACATCATTGGTTGCACCGCACAAGCCGAACCGGAAACCCTAGAGCTAAATAGAGACTACCAACCGGTAGTCATACTTAGTGAACCCCGACACCGGTCCACTCCATCCGGGTTGACCATAACCGCTTCCAATCTTCATACTGATGCATCCCAGTTCACCTGCTTGAGCACTTATTAACATCAATGACAACATACATTATCACTGCTTCATCATATGTCAACAAGGCTAAATTTCATTAACAACACAACCTATTTTTCCAAGCATTCTAAAAAATTGGTTTTAGAAAATAGATGTTTTGAAGGATCGAATTTGATGATAACAAGTGTCTAAGCATTCAAAAGATAATGTCTTAACTTTTGGGTTACAAAAACAAGAGTGAGACATTTCTTTTTAATCGCAATATATCAAACCTCATAATCGAGTAAAGTGTGGCTTATATAATAAACCAAACATTCTTTACCATCACTATAATATTGTGTCAATAAAGTTGCAAGAGCATGAGAATAAGTAGCAATATAAAGAAGGAAAGGTTGAATAGGAATAACACGTTGAAAAATAGGAGGATTAGCCAAATAAAGTTTCAAATATTCAAAATCTTTTTAACAATCGTACTCCATCAAAAAATAGTATCTTTCTTAAGAAATTGAGTAAAAAGGAAAGTTTGATCCACAAGATATGAAACAAACCTACGAATAGCTTGAATTTTTCCTTGTAAATTTCACAATTGAGATATATTTCAAGGAGGTGGCATCCTCACAATGGCATCTATTTTCTTTGTATCCACCTCAATACCACGATGTGAAATAATGACTCCTAATAGTTTTCCACTATCTACACTAAAAACACATTTTCAAGGATTCAAGCACATGTTATAGTTGTGAATTATTTCAAAATTTTGGTGAAGGAACCTAACATAGTCTTGACAAGAGATAGACTTATCTAGGATACCATCAACATAATCTTCCAAAAAAATTTGCATATAATCATATAATATAAGGATTATAGCACATTGATAAGTGGCCCCAATGTCTTTCAATCCACAAAGCCTCACAACCCAGCAAAACATACCCCAAGGAGTTGTAAAAGTAGTTTTATATTGATCTTGAGGATAAATAAAGATTTTACTGTATCCAAAAAACCATCAATGAAAGACAACAAAGCATGACCAGCCGTAGAATCAACTATCATATCAATGTTCAAAAGTGGAAAATAATCCTTCAAAGAATCCTAACTGAGATCTTAAAAGTTGGTGGGCATTCTATCTTATTATCAAGTTTGGCAACTATGTTTGCTAAAATTCATCATTAAATTCAATTAGAAATCAAAGAGAAATCACGAATCCCTATATAATCAAAGAATCCTAAACAAACTCAATGAAATAATGCAAACAATCAAATAGGAATATAAAATTATCAATAAAAACTCCCTATTCCATGATTGCATATTGCTTCCATTGTTCTTCTCTTCTTTGTGGTATGGTGGCTCTCAGATATTGCATTGGCAACCTGCAAATGACACAAAGATTCAAAGTTTGTGATTGTTCTGTGACCGTGATTGTTGAAAATGGAGATTGAATGCTCAATTTATAGATAATTGGAGAGGATTGATTGAGAGGTGGAACTCAATTGAGCTCACATGTTGATTGATAGTAAAATTGTTGATTTGGAGGTGGAACTGAATAGATTGAATAGAATAGATAAATGAGTTAACTGATTGAGAAAAAAGCAAATTGAAAGATGAAAAAGAATGATTGGAGGATAATTAAGAACATGACAAAGAAAGCTTTATTTAGAAAAAGCTAACTAGAAGATAGAAATAGAATGATTGGAGAGAATTAAAGAAAAGATGCAATTAATCAATTAATTGAAATAATCACTTAAATAAATGGAATAGTTAACTGATTGAAAGCTTCTTGAGAGAAAACCAAAGTAGAAAATAGAAATAAGAATTGAAAAGATAATTGATTTAATTAATTGATTGATTGAATTAATTAATTTAGCATGTGCTTGCACTTTGACTTTGATTTTCAATTTAATATTTGCATGAGATTTAATTCAAATATTGAATTTATTTTAAATTCAATTTATTATTTGAATATATTTAGAACTTGACTTTGATTTTCAACTTGATTTTTGAAATCATGCACATGTATTTGAAATTAGGAGAATTTGAATGAAATTAGAAGAAATTAATTAGTTAATTAAATGAAATTAGAATTTGGGGATTTGGAATTTGAGGAATTAATTAGCTAATTAAATAATTTAAAGAAACTATTTAATTATTTAGAAGTGGACTTTAATTAAATAATAAAGATTATTTAAATAAAGGATTAAAATCACAATTAATTAAATATTTAATATTTAATTAATATTTAGAAAAGAGTTAATCATTAAATGATTAGAGATAGAAATTGAAAATGGATTTATTTAAATAATAAAGATTATTTAAATTGGGGAATTACTCAGTTTTAATTAGAATCATTAAATAATAAATATTGAATTAACATTAGAAAAGGGTTTAAATGATGATAGACTTAAAATAGAATAATTAGTAAGATTATAGAAGAAATATGAAATTAGAAGAATAAGATTAATTGACTTAATTAAATAATTAAAAAATTATTTAATCAATTAGACGAATAATTAGTACATGATCAATGAGACATTTATAGCTATCTACATTTGCCCCTCTTTGAGACAAAGTCGGAATGACATTGTTTCAAAAAAAAACAAAAAAAAATTGCCCCTATATGCCCCAGTAATACTTAGGGTGTAATGTCCCCTCGAGAGATTGTTTGTGCATTGAAGGAATGAATGATCTCTCGAAAAAAGAAGAATGTTAGATGGAAGATGAAGAATGATTAATTGGTTAGAGATAGAGATAGGTGATGTGAAGATGATATTGAGATAGAATATGAGAGAATTAACCTTAGAATGATATAGAATAATCTTAGATGATAGAAAATTATTTAGAAGGAGATGATGAGAAAAGAATCAGCAAACTAGCAATAGGCAAATGAGATGAAATGAGAATGATTGATTCACGAACCTATGTCTTTATTTATTGCGCAATATATATTCATCACTAAGCCTTATTATGGAACAATGGAGCTTTTCATATCAATGTATAAGGAACCAAGATGTAAAGATATCTCATTGAAGAAACAAACACATACCAGACAAGGAGTGAACCCTCCATTCTGGGAATAATGCCAGGAGTCGAGGTATGTGGGATATTCACAAGCATAACTATTCTTGACTTTTGCATATGATATTTGTCGAATGAACATACCAACACAGACACCTACTGGAACTATTGCCCCAAAAATTCATTGGTCCACACCACATAAAACAAGCAAAGAAAAAGATAATGTCCATCATGGCTCCTCTAGTCACTTGTGGCCATCCTTGAGTAGCATAGGAACATAATCTGTCACTAAATGATAAAAGATAAAAACTAACTAGGACAAAATCCAGCAGCCATAATGATATGTGTCTTCGTTTTGATTGTTTGATGTGATAGTTGATAATGTCTGATCTAATAAAGTTGCGGACCCCATTTAAGATTGACTTGTCTGATTTCAAGTGTATCCTCTTTTGTTTAAGACAAGATAATTATCACTTGATATGGATATGATACGATTGATAAGACAGCTTGATCACTTGATTGAAGATGTTTGACTCAATAGTTGTATCCTTTGTTAACTTCGTGTGAAGCATTTGCTGGATATCTGCTAGGGTGTTTGGTTCTTGCAAGACATTTTATTGCAAGTATTTTTTGATTGATTTTTTATTGTTTTGGATTTTATGGATTGATATTTGAATGTTTTTGGTTGATTTTTTCAAGACTTTTTCTGAATGTTTTCGGTATGTTTTGCTTTTCAATGTTTTTGGATTTTATGTTTTCCACTGTTTATGGATTTTATGTTTTTCACTGTTTTTGGATTTCATGTTTTCCACAATTTTTTCATTTTTTCAGGACTTTATATGATTTTTAGGATTTTTTCAATTATGCCCCAAATATGCAGACCTATATGACATGATGATATGCAGAATGCATGTGGAGACAATAAATTTTTGGCATGACCTATGTTAATGCAATATGCATGATGAAGATGCATTTCCTATTCGACAAAGGATGATTGTATTTGTTTTAGCATTTCGTAATACACCAATTGAGTTGAAGGTACAAAACATTTAATAGATAAGCGGTCAATTGATCCTTAAGGTCCCTTGGAACATCCAAATTAACACACTTAGTGACTACAATTTCCAAATGGAGTCACGAAAAATTTCCCCATTGTTTCTTGAAACTTTGATCTTCTTTTTCCCAATTGTGTGCAAATGAGTTAATTCTTGCTCTTGTGTTCACTAAAGATCCTTAGCATCCTATATGACTAGCTACATGGGTTATTCTAACTTCAAAAGCATCTCGAATAGAACCTCACTGCCAACAAGCTCTTAAAGCTTCGACGAGGTTATAGACTGTAATCTCTCAAATATTGCTCCATTGCCAACAGGCATTCATAGCCCTGATGGAGTTACTTGAATGTTCCCATAGTCAAGATTTTTGTCTCACTTCGTATGCGTGATATTTCAGTTATATATCATTGCTCGTTTGCCTTTAGATGAATATTTGGCATAGCACTTTTTCTTTTTTAATTTTCTTGCCTCGACTTTGTAAGTAATGAAACCTACTTGGGTGTGACAATTACAATGGCACTAAAGTAGCATTTTAGATTTTTCACTAGTCATATGATCAACTAGGTGTCGAGAATGAATTAGAGATTTTTTAATTGTGTTGGAGATATAGTAATTGATAGATTTTGGGTTAACAAGTCTCAAATAGTGAAATCACTACCCAACCATAAGTAAAGCATCGTCATAGGGTGATGCTGAAAATGAATGACCTTAGGACCTCAATGACTTCATCTTCGAATATCTAAGAAAGGAGATGACCCTTGTCTCTCTTGACTACAACGGATGATAAACTTGGATAGTTGCCTTGTTTTATTGATGTTGATATATGCTAATGCAAAAACTATATGTGATGCAGTGCTTTGAATAAAATGAGATGCAATGCAGAAAGAAAAACCAAAATTGACCCAGCCCTTAGATATAATATCGTTTAAGGTGCATGTTGTTCATAGGGTTAGTAAGTTCTGTATAGGTAGTTCATTGGTCTTTTCTTAAAGAGTAAGATAAAGATGTCTTTTCCAATAGGATATAAGGACTCAGCTAAGTGTACATGTTCAGCATCTAGAATTTTTACTTCCTTAATTTTTGGATTTTGTGGATCATCAAAGGGAAATCCAGCTCTGGAACCCATGAATTTAGTTATAGTATTATCATTATTGAATCAATCCAACTATGGTATATGTTAGGTCTCAGAGACAACTGAGAGGGGGGGTGAATCAGTTGTCTAATAAATTCAGATCAATTAACCAACTTAATGCTTAATACCGGTAAACTAGTTAAGTATGTCGGTAGACAGTGTTAATAGTAAATTGCTATACCGGTAAAGATTAATGCATGAAACATAAACATAAAGTCATCCACAACACATAACACCAATATTTGTATGTGGAAACCCTATAAGGGGAAAAACCATGGTGGGAAACCTTACCCACAATCAGATGATACCACTGCAGATAGTAAGTGTATATAAATGGGGTTTGCACATGTCGAAAGGCCAACAGCCTAGAGCTCACTGCTCAATCACAAAATGGGAGTCACATTGACTACAGTTGGATGGTTAAATCCAATAAGAATGTACTATACAAAATAGCATCTTCCTAGATTCAGTACCGTTGTAATGCTGATATGCTTCTACAAAAACCTAGCTTCACCTTCAAATGATGTCTTCGTGTATACCTCTGCTTAATCTTGCATATACCTTCACACAATTCTTCTTCTCATTCCATATCCGATTTTACAAATAAGATCTTACATTTATACCATACCCTAAGACCAATTTTAGTAGGTCGGCTCTACAAGATATTACAATAAAAACATTTTACAAATAATATAATATCCGATGCAATAACCAATTGAACAAGTCGGCTTAATTCATTTACAACAATAATAAATCATCTCTATAGCATGCCATGCTGATCTGAAAAAGATAAGCCTACTAGTGTAACCCTAGATAACCCTGGACCTATTTGCCAGTAAAAGCAAATATGCAAATATGAATATACCAATGATTAATTCTTCAAAACAAAGTGTCCACATGATTTCTTCGACATTACCAAGTGTCTTCCATATCATTCCAAGTGTCGGTGAACATTATATCCTATCGGTGAACCATATAACAGTATATGTGCAATAGTTACTTGCTTGCCAGTGAATGTTGCTAGATCTCCAAAGCGCTAGTGTTTTAGTAGGTGTTGACATCAATGACAAAACCATACCAAAATACCAACAATCTCCCCCTTTGGAATTGATGGCAACACAAGATGGAAAAACCATTAAAGTGTCAAAACAGAAATGCCAAATACTAAAAACCAACAATCTCCTCTAAACAATTTCTCCCCCTGGGAGCAACATGTGTTTATCCAAAGATTTTTCAATACCAATCTCTCCTCAAAATATAATGTGTTTTTCCATAGATATCTCTCCCCCTTTGACATCAAATGCCAAAGTTATAATAAAACCAAGTACATTTACAAAATACCAATCAATTTAATATACCAACTACTCCCCCTGAGAAGTAGCTTCCTCATCAAAGACCGGAGTAAAAGATTTGTCTTTCAATTCTGTCGGTTGATGACAATCATCAACTGTCTAAGTCTCTCCTGATGGTGGTATGACTCCAAGCTGATCTCTAAGATATTCAAAAGTCTCCTTAGGCAAAGGTTTTGTGAAAATATCTGCAAGTTATTCTTTAGTATTCACATAAACCATTTTTATCTCCTTTTCTTCAACTTTTTCTCTTAGAAACTTCAGTTTGATAGAAACATGTTTTGTTTTAGAATGTAATACCAGATTCTTAGATATATCAATTGTTGTAGTGTTATCACAATATATAGTAATAGGTTCTTTTCATTTTACCTTTATGTCTTTCAACATTTGCTTAAGCCATAGTACCTGTGTACAGTTAGTTGTTGCTGCAACATATTCTGATTCGGCTATTGATAAAGATGTACAAATTTGTTTCTTACTCAACCAAGAAACTTATCTCTTTCCAAGAAAGAATTCTCCTCGAGTGGTTCTTTTTCTATCATCCACATCTCCTACCCAATTTGCATCTGTGTATGCACATAGATCAAAATATTCATCTCTAGGATACCATAATTCAAGATTTGTAGTACCTTGTAAGTACCGAAAAATCTTTTTTACTACTGATTCATGATTTTCCCTAGGATTACTTTGAAATCTAGAAACAATACATACTGCATTCATAATATCAAGCCTAGTTTGTGTCAAATACAGCAGACCTCCTATCATAGATTTGTATCTAGTTGGATTAACAGGTGTAGATTCATCCCTTTGAGATAATTTATCATTTGTAGTCATTGGTGTGCTTACTGGTTTAGAGTTCTCCATCCCAAATTTCTTTAGTAATTCTTTCAAGTACTTGGATTGACTCAAAAATATACCTTTATCAGTCTGTAAAATCTGCAATCCTAAAAAGAATTTTATTTCTTCAATCATAGACATTTCAAATTCTTGTTGCATTTTAATAGAAAATTCCTTACATAATCCATCTTCTCCTCCAAAGATTATATCATCAACGAATACTTCTCTAATCAAGATGTCATGATTAGTTATTTTGTAATATAAATTATTATCGGCATTTCCTTTAGTAAAATCAATCTTTAAAAGATACTTATCCAGCCTTGCATACTAAGCTCTCGGGGCTTGTTTCAATCCATACAGAGCTTTTCTTAACCTGCAAACCATATCATTGTCATTTGTCAAAGAAAATCCATTAGGTTGTTCAATATATACTTCCTCTTCAAGATCTCCATTCAAAAATGCACATTTAATATCCATTTGATAAACTTTGTAGTCCTTGTGAGCTACAAAAGCCAAGAATAATCTGACTGCCTCAATTCTAGCTACCGGTGCAAAGGTTTCATTGTAATCAATTCCTTCTTTCTGAGAATATCCCTTACACACTAGTCTTGCTTTATTTCTGACAACCTTACCATCTTCATTAAGTTTGTTTCTAAATACCCATTTGGTTCCAATTACATTTTTATCTTTAGGTCGTGGAACTAATGTCCAAGTATTATTTTTCTCAATTTGTCCAAGTTCTTCTTCCATAGCTTTAATCCAAAATTTATCTTCACATGCCTCATTTATAGATGATGGTTCAATTTGAGAAATAAGACATACCTCTACATTTGCCAATCTTCCTCTTGTCATAACTCCTTTAAATTTGTTTCCAATTATCTGATCTTCAGAATGATTCAATCTTACATACTGGGGTGTCTTAGTTTGTTGTTGTTCTTCAATTACTATGGAATCCTCTGATGGTACCGGGGTAACTGGAACTTCATTCTGTACCGGTGGATTTAGTGTAGGTTCATTTGTCACAATTTATGTTGCTGGTTCAGAGTCTATATACCTTGAAGTTCCTCTGAATTGTTCATCAATCTTTACATTTGTACTCTCAACAATTTTCTGCAATCTCTTATTAAAACATCTATATGCCTTGCTCTTAGATGAATAACCAAGAAATATTCCTTCATCACTTCTAGGATCAAATTTGCCTATATACACATCTCTTCTAATATAACATTTACTTCCAAAAATTCTGAAATACTTAAGAGTAGGAGTATTACCAAACCATAGTTCATGAGGGGTCTTACCAGTTTCACCTTTGATGTGAACTTTGTTGAATGTATAGGCAGCAGTGCTAACTACTTCTCTCCAATACACATGTGGTATATTTTCTTTAGATAACATACTTCTTGTTGCATCCAAGATAGTTATGTTTTTCCTTTCAACAACTCCATTCTGTTGTGGTGTCTGAGGTGCTGATAACTATCTTCTGATTCCATTTACTTCATAGAATGTATTAAAGTCCTTAGATGTGAATTCTCCTCCTTGATCTGATCTTAAACATTTTATTTTCTTACCGGTTTCATTCTCAACCATTGCTTTGAACAGTTTGAACTTTCCAAGTGATTCTGATTTTTCTTTGAGAAAAGTAACCCAACACATTCTAGAATAATCATCAATAATTAGCATGAAATATCTATCACCTTGTAAGCTTTTAGTTCTTGTTGGACCACATAAATCAGTGTGAATCAAATCAAGAGCATTATTGGATTTTTCTGGAATACTTTTGAAACTAGCTCTAACTTGTTTTCCAAATTGACATTCCTTACAAATTATATTCTGAGGTTTCACAATTCTAGGTAGATCTCTAACTACCTTAGAAGTGCTGATTTTTACCATGCAATCAAAGTTTACATGACATAGTCTCTTATGCCATAACCAACTTTCATCTATATGTGCAATCAAGGATGCCTTTTCACTGTTATTCAAATGAAAGATATTACCTCTAGTCTGATTACCGGTTGTAATTTCCAAACCAGTTCTATTCATGATTTTGCATTTTCCATTTTTAAATTGTAACTGAAATCCCTTCTCAACTAATTGACCAACACTTAAAAGATTATGCTTTAATCCTTCAACAAAGTAGACATTTTGAGTGTTATGCTTACCATCAAGAGATATTGAACCCTTACCTTTGATTGAATAGGCTTTGTCATCTCCAAATCTTACTAAACCTCCATTGTATTCTTGAAAGTTCAAGAATTTACCTTTGTCTCCTGTCATGTGATGTGAGCATCCTGAGTCAATGATCCATTCATCCTTTGCTTCAACTGTAGCTACTAGGTCTTGTTCTACCGGTTGAGCAGTAGGTGCCGGTTGATCTTCTATTATAGCAACAAAAACCCATCCATTGTCTGTTGGATCCTCATCAGAATCATCAGTCATCCCTTCATCAGCAATGTAACAAGATTTGTCTTGGCTCTTCTTAAATCTGTATCTCTGATATTCAGGACTAGGCTTGTATGTTCTTCTAGCTTCTTCTCTTAGTCTAGCATGTCTATCAGGGCATCTCGAAGCCATATGACCAATTTTATTGCAGTTGAAACATTTAAAGGGTGCTTTACCTTCATACTTACTTCCAACTGGACCTTTTGGCATTTTCCTTCCAAATAGTGCTTCAAGTTCTTCAAGCTCTTCATTCTCCTTCCTAGTTTCTTCAAGTTCTCTTGCATAAAAGGCTTTCCAGTCTGATTTGTCAAATGATGGAGCAGATGATGTTGATGCTTTAAAGGCCAAATCTGTCTTTATAGTAGCAACAGGACCAAATTCCTCAATTTCAAAGGCTGAAAGTTTTCCAATTAATGTATCCCTAGTTACTGATGTATTAGGCATTATTCTCAACTCATTTATAGTAGTAACCTTCATTTTATATGCCGGTGGAAAACCTCTTAATATTTTTGAAATAATTTCATCCTCACTCAGGGTTCCTCCACAACATTTAATACCCAAAACAATTTCATTTACTCTTTCCATAAAAGCAGAAATTCTTTCATCTTCTTCCATTTTCAGATGTTCATACCTGACTCGGAAGCTTTCAAGTTTTGCAATCTTGACTGTGGAATCTCCTTCATTTAGTGTTTCCAAATGATCCCAAATAGCTTTAGCAGTAGACCTTTCTGATAATCCCATGATTTGTTGATCTGATAATGTGCTCAAAAGTGCTTCTCTTGCTTTGCAATCATTCTCCTCATCTTTAGCTAGGGTAGTTGGAGCAGTCTGACCAGCTATAGCAGCAGTATAACCATTCTTTGTAACTTCCCGGATGTCTTTACCAATGCAATTTAGATGTGTCTCCATCCTGATCTTCCATATCCCATAGTTGGTTCCATCAAGTTTAGGATTGTCCTTCCTGAAATAATTAGTAGACATTGGATCCCCTTAAGTTGTTAAACTTCTGCAAAAGAGGACTAAGCTCTGATACCAATTGTTAGGTCCCAGAGACAACTAAGACGGGGGGTGAATCAGTTGTCTAATAAATTCAGATCAATTAACCAACTTAATGCTTAATACTGGTAAACCAGTTAAGTATGCCAGTAGACAGTGTTAACAATAAATTGCTATACCGATAAAGATTAATGCATGAAACATAAACATAAAGTCATCCACAACACATAACACCAATATTTGTATGTGGAAACCCTGTAAGGGGAAAAACCATGGTGGGAAACCTTACCCACAATCAGATGATACTACTATAGATAGTAAGTGTACATAAATGGGGTCTACACATGCAGAAAGGCCAACAGCCTAGAGCTCATTGCTCAATCACAAAATGGGAGTCACACTGACTACAGTTGGATGGTTAAATCCAATAAGAATGTGTTGTACAAAATAGCATCTTCATATGCTGGATTCAATACCGGTGTAATGCTGATATGCTTCTACAAAAACCTAGCTTCACCTTCAAATGATGTCTTCGTGTATACCTCTGCTTAGTCTTGCATATACCTTCACACAATTCTTCTTCTCATTCCATATTCGATTTTACAAATAAGATCTTACATTTATACCATACCCTAAGACCAATTTTAGTAGGTCGGCTCTACAAGATATTACAATAAAAACATTTTACAAATAATATAATATCTGATGTAATAACTAATTGAACAAGTCAGCTTAATGCATTTACAACAATAAAAAATCATCTCTATAGCGTGCCATGCTGATCTGAAAAAGATAAGCCTGTCGGTGTAACCCTAGATAACCCTAGACCTATTTGCCGGTAAAAGCAAATATGTAAATATGAATATACCAATGATTAATTCTTCAAAACAAAGTGTCCACATGATGTCTTTGACATTACCAAGTGTCTTCCATATCATTCCAAGTGTCGGTGAACATTATATCCTGCCAGTGAACCATATACTAGTATCTATGCAATAGTTACTTGCTTGTCGGTGAATGTTGTTGGATCTCCAAAGTGCTAGTGTTTTAGTAGGTGTTGACATCAATGACAAAACCATACCAAAATACCAACAGTATATTCTTTTTCCCCCATTCTATCAAGTGTGGGTGTATGAGGGAAATAGATTTTGGTTTTGAAGTTGTGACATGAGAAGGTTCTATGCCTATTTCTATTGATGCACTTGAAGAGGATAATGAAGTCAACCAGGTGTTGATCTTATTATTTGGTGTTATGCTTGTTTTTGTCACTACATTGGAATTTGAAAATGGAACACATACAACTATTGACAAGTTTCTCTGTGTAGTATGATCTGGATTGGTGATTTCATTGATAAGAGGTTCATGAGAAACTTGTATAGAGGGATTGGAATCACTAGGAGGAATGGTAAATTCATTTGAGAGGGAATCTTGTCAGACACATGGAGGATTATGACATGGAAATGATGAAGGGATGGAAGGATCTTGATCAGGATCTAGAGAAATAATAGGATCTTGCTTAGAACATGAAGGTAAAGGTATAATTTGATCTTGACTTGGAAAGGGATTATTAGGTATGATGGAAGGGATATCCCGATCTTGCTTAGGAGGTGGATGTTGGATGGGACTTGAAAGGACACTTTGTTCTTGAGATGAAAGGGTGTCATTATGAATAGAATAGAAAAGAGCTAGGGGATCATCATAAGATTCTTGGTTGGTGGGATCTTGATCAAAATTTGGGTAGGATGAAAGAGTTATTTCTTCATCTTTATTTGTTTCAGGACTCATTTCTTCTAATTTAGGATCATCCTCTTGACCTGAGGAAGGAGTTTTGATATGCATGGGAGATTCTTGGAATGTTTCAATATTTTGGCCTGATGAGAAAACATTTTTAACGAGACTCTTTATGATAGGAGTATATGATGGCATTGGATCTTGAATTTCTAAAGCATGGAAAGGAGTAGCATCATGACTTGGATTAGATTGGATTTGTATTATGGATATCCCTTGGGAGGTTGTGTTATTAGATAGAGATGGCATGGATTGGTCCTGTGTGACTTTAGGGGATGATGAAATAGTGTATAGATATGGTTGATTTGGGCTTTGGTTAAAAGGGATTTGATTTTGGTTGAAAGGAGTATGATTTTGGGTGAAAGAGGTTTGATTTTCTTTGAATGAATTTTGATTTGGACTTTGGTTGAAAGGGGTTTGATTTTGGTTGAAAGAGGTTTGAATGTTGGGTTGATGTGAATTTTAATTTGGACTTTGGTTGAATGGGGTACTTTGAATGTTGGGTTGATATGATTGGTATGATGGGTTGAAAGAAAAAGAAGGTTTACATGACTCTAATGTTGGTTGAACCAAGGTAGGAATGATTTTTTTGAAGAATGAAGGTTGGGATGTTTGAATGGTCTCATAAGAAGAAGAAGGTTGGTCTGATAGTGTTTCCCTTGTGGTCATCACTTCTCTCATCATTTTTTCTAACTAGCCCCTATGGTTGTTAGGACTAGTCATGTCTATCTTTTGTTGTTGTAAAGTCTTGATCTGTTGAGCTAAGGTCTCCAGGGATGGTGATGGAATAGGAATGGAAGGGATGAATTATCCATCTTCCCTATGAAATGTATAATGCCAACCCATGATGTTTTCTTGATTGGTTTGGACCTAGGATCACATGTAAGATGTTTTCTCCATTTCTTTGGATGTGACAATGTTTGATTGAACTTAACAAACTTGTTTGAGTTGAGGTTGAGTTTGATTGATCTTCTGATTGTGTTTTGGATGTTGTGGGTATGACTTCCTAGGATTATTATGTAAATGGCAACGGACTAAGACAGGCCTACATTAGGTCTAATCAAGACTATGCAAGGACTATAAATGAGGATGATAATAATGAAGTAAATGAGGACTATAATAAGGACTATGCAAGGACTTATGCAACTTCTAAGGACATATATGAGGATGATAATAATGACTTAAATAAGGATGATAATAAGGATGTAAATGAGGAATATGCAAGGACTTATGCAACTCTTAAGGACGTATATGAGGACAATAATAAGGACATAAATGAGGACTATGCAAGGACTGTCTATGGTCACAAGTGTGTAAAAATTTTAAGTTTGTAGGACCATCTGATGTTTCAAGATAAACTTTGTTTCCAGTAACTCTATTTGTAGGATGACTTTGTTGTTTTCCAAATTTGAGAACAGTTGTTTGAAGATAGGTATAGCTGATAGAACTGTGTTCTGACCAACTCTGATATTTCATAGATACATAAGATAGGGTCTGAAATAGCCCAAATTCTGACTCAATACTGGTTTGGTACAATAATACATATAAAAGAATAGAATATAATCTTAGGCTAGAAAATGGACACCATTCAATGAGGCCCCCGCAGCAAAATACTGAAACAAGACGAACAGATAGAGAATCTGGCAGCGCTGCCTCCACTCCATGACACACACTTCTCGGGCATGCTAGTCTCTCTTACCCTGAAGATCTGAAGATCTTATCACCAAGGGATTTTTGTCTCATAATGAAAGGTACATGAGGGGTATCTATGGGGTATGATCCACACTCCTAAAATCATTGATTGTAGGATTTGGGCTACTAAATTGGTTCTTATTGTAAGTTTCAAGGGATCTCAATCCAATGACGGATTCTCAGAGCAAGCTACTTAAGACTTTAGTTAAGCTTATCGGTGTAGGGAAGTCCCCCACATATGTTGAATTCACTCAACACTCTAGCCACTTGACCAGTATATTTATATAGCGGCTCGAAAAACCCACTTGAGAGTACGTTGGGAGAGATGATATCCCCAACGCATCCCAATTCAAAGTACCTCTATGGGGCAATGAAATCCCCAATCAAAGATACCCCTCACTACTAAAATGAAAAATTGGTTGTTGTTATCACCTTCTCCCTTTCTCCCAAGACCCCGAAGGCGAGTGGAAAGGTAGTTAATGCAAAAGTAGGTCCACCCCAAACATAATAAAAAAGTTCTTTCCCTTAAAAAAGCAAAGTGTAAGTTATTCTATTGAGGATCTTGAATCACGTTCATTTTCAAACCCAAACTTAAGTGTGAGATATGCATGTGTATGTCAATTTTAGAACACCAAACTGAAGTGTGAAAGCATGCATGTCAATTTTAACTAGATTTATTTTAAGCCCAAAACTGAAGTGTGATAACATGAGTGTTTATGATTCAGTAATTTTTAGTTAGATGAGAGGGGGGTGAATCAGATAAACTTACAATCCAAAATATTCTTCAGATTCAACCTCAGTAGAACTTACTTGATATGCAACTATGACTGTAACTCATTCAAACTCATAAACAGATAAACTTGAAACATCAAAACACATTTAACACTAGATTTAACGTGGAAACCCAAATAGGGAAAAACCACTATGGGATTTCGGACCCACTAAGAAAATATACTCTTCTAGAGTATGCTCGGTTAAAAGCCAATCTTGTTAAAGATTACATAAACACATTGCTAGATGTGACCCGGTCAAGGGATTTCCCTTCGATCTATTAGAATCTTGCACTTTGTTAGAAGTGACCTTGTCAAAGGATTTCAAATACTCATTCAGAATGTTATCTTGCTATAGAATTTACAAATAAGACTGTTAGGTCCACTTGGTTAAGAGATTTCCTATCACTTACAAAAATAAATAACAGTAATAAAATATATCTGCAACTTCACATCTGAAATGTTAAAGCAAACTCTATGTGCTCAAAATAATATTGTCATAAGACTTATCTTCCTCCTAGCTGGGCTTCTCACTATTTTCTTTAGTCAGATCTTCAATCTTTTGTACTCAGTAATCACCTCTGCAGTATCACTGCTCTTCTATTTGCCTGCCTTCAGTGTTCATCATCTTTTCCTTATTTATAAACAATTTCTAACCTCTTAATCTCCTTAATCACATTTCCCATGATTAATCTTAGCCATTAGATCTTCAAACTTGACTAGGTTCATTGAATCCTTCGAACTAAAAAATGTTTTATCTTGCCTTGGAACTTGTATTCCTTCCTTGGTACTTGTGCTCAGTTATGATCGTTCAATATGTGTTGTAGATCTAACTCTTGAATTTTCATTGCCATTGATCCTTATCAAACTTCTTGCACGACATTCCAATCTTCTATAAATCTCCAGCTCATTGGCATCCTCCATTTAATAATGTATTTATTCATCCAATGCATTCTGTTACTGCTCGGTTGATACTCGGTAAATACTGAACTTTACTCAGGAGACATTCTTTCTTCATTTTATTACAACATATATACCGACTAGCTCCTTGCTCAGTAAAATAGAACAGTATCAAACCTTTACTCATTTTATTACATGAAATCTTTTCTCCTTCTTATTCAGTCTTCGAATACACATATATAGGATATCAAAATAATCAAAATAACATAATCTCATCACTGTCTAACTTGGTAATAGTTGCCCATTGAATAACTTATTATTCCCCTTCATTTTCACATTCTTTCTGTGTCACTTACCGATATCTTTATACTCATCAAAACATACTCTTTAAGATATGGCAACATCATGCTGAATCAAAAAATCAATTGCTTGACATCAATGACAAAATAATATTATTAAGACAGTAATCATCCTTTATCAATTATATCATCAATCTCCAACAACCTTCTCAATATCATCATACCAACAAATTTAATGTAATGCCAACAATCACCCCCTTTGGCATTGATGGCAATGCCAACTTGATTTCTTCCAATTGATTCGGACTGTTGTTATTCTTCTCCTGTTATCCTTGAGCTGTAAACTTCTCCTATGATCTTCTCCCCATGTCATTAGTCTTCTCCCCCTTTGACAACAATGCCAAAAGTAAAAACTAATTTATGATTACTTCATCAATGAAGTAATTTCCTTTCTTGTTAAAACATATATAAATGTATCATCTTAGTCTCGATTAGAGCATCTTGTCTTCATTCACTATTTCCTGCACAACTTTAGACAACATCCTAAAGTGTGTAAATCAGCATCAACTCACAAATAGTATTCTATTGAGTCATAGAATTGATGCTTTCACCGAACTCTGTCAGTGAGTACTAGATAGGGGTAGGACCCCTAACTTAAATCTAAGATACTCAAAAGTGTCCCTTGGCAGTGGCTTTGTGAAGATGTCTGCTAATTGTTACTTTGTGCTAACATATTCTAGCACAACTTTCTTTTCTTGAACTTCTTCTCTCAGATAATGATACTTTATAGAGATATGCTTTGTCTTAGAGTGCATCACCAAATTCTTTGAAATGTTAATAGCACTTGTATTATCACAAAATATAGTTACTGGCTCAGTAACTGTCTCATTCATACCTTCCAATAGTTGTTTGATCCATGCTATATTGGTACAATTCAATGTTGCAACGACATATTCAGCTTCAGCTGTTGACTATGAAATGCATCCTTGTTTCTTGCTAAGCCAACTCACTAGTCTTTCTCCCAAAAAGAAAGCTCCACCACTTGTGCTTTTCCTGTCATCAATATTTCCTGCCCAATCAGCATCAGTATAGAATTTTAAGTCAAAATCATTCCTCTTTTTATATAGTAAACCATAATCTTCAGTGCCTCTTAAGTATCTGAAAATTCTCTTGATTGTTGTCATATGGGTTTCTTTGGGATCTGCAGAAAATCTTGCAGCTATGCCTACTGCATGTGCTATATCAGGCCTGTTGTGAACTATATATTGTAACTTTCCAATCATAGATCGGTAAAGTGTCTCATCAACAGATGCAGATTCATCAGTCTTTGATAGTTTACAATTAGTAGTCATAGGAGTACTTACAGGTTTAGAATCCTCCATTCCAAATTTCTTCAAGATTTCCTTTATATACTTGGATTGAGTAATGAAAATCCCATTTTTCATTTGCAGTATCTATAAACCTATAAAATACTTTATTTCACCGATTAATGACATCTCAAATTCTTTGCACATTTCATTTCCAAAGTTCTAGCATAAAGAATCATTTCCACAAAAAATAATATCATCAACAAATATGGCTGAAATCAGTATTTCATTATCCTCATCATTCTTCATATACATGTTGTTGTTTTCACTAGTCCTTATAAATCCAATCTTGATTAAGTAAGAATGCAACCTTTCATATCATGCTCTAGGTGCTTGTTTTAGGCCATATAAAGCTTTGTTCAACTTACATACCTGATCTTTATTCTTCTCTTCAATAAATCATTCAGGTTGTTCAATATAAACTTCTTCTTCTAGTATACCATTCAAAAATGTAGATTTAACATCCATTTGATATACCTTGAAATTTTTGAAAGCAGCATATGCCAACAATGTTCTCACTCCCTCAAGTCTTGCCATAGGTGCAAAAGTCTCACCATAGTCTATTCCTTCTTCTTGAGCATAACCTTTGCAAACTTGTAATGCCAACCAAAATACCCTAGAGAAACTAAATAATAATATACAAATAGAGATAATTTTTTTTAACTCATCATCTAATAACAACTAATGCAACACATAACATCTCCATCTATTTACATACATTCATCAATTAACCGATATGAACATATATCATTACTCATTTCATGAATTAATGCAAGCAGAAATAACACAACATCATTAATCTTTCCCTAGGGTACTTAGCATCATTACTTAAATTCATTTCCACAATAGCATACTACGCACATGATAGGTATATTTCACCTTCATTAATGCATCATAATCTAATTATCTACTCATGAGATATGCAACCTACAACATTACTTACTTCCCGTGATATGCATAATTTTCTTTCTACCAATGCATCTATATGAAACATTCATGCTTACTAAGTCCATTCAACATCCTATAACATGTTCATTTATTACCCCATGAGCATTCATCTTTCAAGATTATTTAACATTCTAACTAGCCTCTAATCATTCCATAAGATAATACAACTGATCTGTAATGCAATTCCATTCTATTCCAACTACAATTCATCTACAAATATAAGTACATTAAATACATCATGAGCATAGCTCTTCCTACAGCAAGATTATGTCTATGATATATAAAAGTATTACATTACATACATTTTATCTTATTCATTACATAAATCTGCTACAAGGTACATCCATAGTACATCATGAAGAATAATCCACATCCACGTGAGAAGAATCCCAAAGAACCTCCCAATGGCTAAAAAGCACCAACCTCTCAACCACGTGGAACCAAAGGAACCACCCTCCATGCTAGGAGGTGACACAAGGTCCCAACATATACTCTAAACCTAAGTTGGCACCTATAACCAAGGAGACTAACCACACAAGGACTCTCAAGCAAGAACTTACACAATACAACAAGAATGAACTCCCAGAGGCATAAAAATCATCAAAATATAAATGCATCCGATAAGCATAATCATAAATCATAAAGGGGAAACACATGTAGGAGTGGAGTGTCATCACATGCCATCCTTATAACACAATAACATAATATCACAAGGCACTAGCCTGATGGACATGTGGAGCCATCTCAACCAATGAGAGACTAAGGGAGATTAGCTTACTGTCTTCATGGCCTTCTCATGCTTATCCTAAAACATCCTCCCTAGGACTAAGTCATGAGGCACAAATCAATTTATCATCTTATTAATTAATCTAACTACCCAACCCATCAATTATTAGGTTATCACTTATTTACAAATCACGGAAAACTCCAATGTGCCCTGGTGGTCTAGACTTCATGTATCCTTACAAGGAACCTCATGCAAGCCTATCTCTCGTGACCCCGGTCATTACAAGGAAGACAACTCCCCCCCTAACATGGTCTCAAACATGACAACATAAGAGGCTCGAGAATCATAATTAGATTTGAGAACATACATAAATCTGAAATCATAAATAATCCATATGCAAACAACAATCTCATCTCATAATCATGAAACATGTGAAAGTTAACATCATGAGAACCAAAAATAAATGAGCCTCTTGGCCAAATAAACATATTAAGGCCATAAGAAATTCCATCAAATCTGAAATGAATCATCAAATAATCTCAGCAAGGCCTATCCACTTGCTGGCGCATAATCACAAGAATCTCAATCTCTCTCTTGGCGCATCAACAAGAGAGGAAGCACAAACAACTCAAATGGAGTAAAATTCATACAAAACTCAAAATTAAATCATAGGAAGACATTACCAATCATAAATCAACATTAGACAACATCATAAATGCCCTCAAAAAGCCTCTGGTATGGCCCCAAATCCAACTTACATCAAACAAGCTTCAAACTAGGAGAAAAACATTAAAAATACACATAATGGTGCAAACGACTGATAGCTTAGCACATCTAGGTGATCTCTTAGCATGTATGGTGATTACCTTAGTGTGTGTAGTCATTCCTTTAGCACATGGGAAAAAAAAGTGTAAAGTTCGATAGAAAATTGCTTAAGTGCGGAATCAAAACTGTTCAAAATATAATCAGCCAAATATGGTGTATTTATACTCATTGGAATCGGCACAAAATGAACTATAGGAATATGTGAACAAAATAAAATAATAAGATTAACCCAAGGAACTCCAATTGAAAACATAATGCATATTTTTTTGGAGGAAGAACATCTCCAGAACTGTCAAAACTGAGGCAATACTCAACAACCTTGAATCTAAAACATAGAAATCATAGTATATAACTCAAATAAATTTAAAAAGACATTCCACATAACAAATAACATCCATACACAAGAGGATGAGTGAAATAGAAATCTATTAAAATAATTCATACAAGACATATACAAAATCTGCAAGATATTCCTCATGTCGAACATTCACGGCAATGCACATAAAGCATTATTTATAGAACTATACACCAAGCAAGGAATCTAAAATCCCATGGATACACATTCCAAATCTAGGAAGACTAAAGAGAATGCATAAACCAATATTTTTTTTAAATCCAAGTCAAACACGAAGCATACAAGTTTTCAAAACTTTGAAAGCAAGACAAGAAACCAATGGAGAGGCCTCCAACCTGCAACCTGTGTGATGGTTTGTAGTTGAAGAAGAGTTCCCACAAGCCAAACCCGAAATCCAACCAAAACTCCAGCCAAAAACCAAGGAAGAAAATGCTGGAGGGATTCCCAGAGAATAACCAACCCAACCGAAAAACCTCATGGGAATGAAAAGAATAATAAGCAACAACAAAGATTATCAAATATTAAAATAATCATATAATCAATAAATGTTAATTATCAAATAATTAAATAATTTAACCATTAAATAATTTATTACTTCCAATATTAAATATTAATTAATATTTAGACTATAATCAATAATTAATTAAATAATCTTTACAAAATTATTAATTAATTAAATACTATAATTCTAAAAATCATAAATCAAATAATCAAAAGCTCAAATAGCTTAAATCAAATAATTAAAAATAAATAATACTAATTATCAAATCTCTCAACAAATAGACAAATAATCCAATGCCACATAAATAACCACGTGACAATAAAATCAACCACAACATAAATAATCCTCATACCAAAAGAGTCAATCAATACTAACATACTCCAAAACTGAAAGAGCCAAGCTAACAACTGACATGACCAATTGCGCCTAGTGATAGCTTAAACCTAAAGTATGTGAAGGGAAACTCATGCCATCTCCGAACCACATAAGCCATTGGAACTAAAGACATGCTCAAACCTGTGAAGCCAGGTGGAGTCGATGTCTGGTACCTGCAAAATCCTGCAACCACAAAATGATAATACAACATATACATATACATATATAGAACAAGCAAGTGATAGAGAATCGCGATGACACATCTCGCTCGCAATGAGTGATGTGGAATCATCTCTATCACGAAGACAATCAAACAATAGTCAGACACATCTCATAAAAATCTCATCATATGTAAACATAAAGTAGGGTTAGCGTAATCATAATCATCATCAAAACCATGATAAATCTAATTTATAAATAATCCATCACATAGGGAGCATATAAAATCCATCGAGTACATATATCATCAAATCACATGATCAATCATGATAGTACCAACATCCATATAGATAAATCAAAATAGAATATGTCCAATATTGTCTAACATCATCCAAATCATCAAAATATAGTCTAGGTAAGTCTATCAAGCATAATATAAAAGTCAACTCTAGTCAAAATAAGTCAAATCAAGGGTGGACACTACAAAACTAGTCTTGCTTTATTCCAAATGACCTCACCTTTTTCATTTAGGTTATTTCTGAAAATCCACTTTGTACCAATTACATTTTTCTCTTTTGGTCTTGGGACCAGTGTCCATGTTTCATTTTTCTTGATTTGTTCTATCTCTTTTGTCATAGCATTCACCCAATCTTCATTGCTTAATGCCTCTTTTACTATCCTTGGTTCAAACCCGGATATCAGACATGTGTTCTATCTCAGTTTGTTCCTTGTCATCACTGGAGCATCCTTATCTCCTATAATCTGACTTGATTCATGATTTCTTCTAATATATTTTGCTAATATAGGCTCGGTAGGCTCTGTATGATCTTCTTCATCACTCAGTAACTGAGTATTTTCTTCATCAACTTTCTCGGTTAGACTTCTTGGTTGTACATATACAAACTCTTCATAATCTTCTGGTTCTTTGGAGTTTCCTTCATCATTCCTTTCTGCAAATTCATCAATTTTCACATTTGCACTTTCCACTATTTTGTTAGATGATTTGATCAGACATTTAAATGCTTTACTCCTAGAGGAATAACCAAGAAATGTTCCTTCCTCACTTTTCTGATCAAATTTTCCATTTCTGTTATCTTTGTGAACATAACATCTACTTCCAAATATTTTAAAATAACTTACATTTGGTTTCTTGTCATACCATATTTCATACGATGTCTTCATAGTTCCTTTCTTTAGTTGTACTCGGTTCAGGGTGTAAACAGTAGTGCTTATTTCTTCTCTCCAAAATATTTGAGGTACTCTCTTCTCTATCATCCAAGTTCTAGCACAATCTACAATTGATTTGTTTCTTCTTTTAGCTATCCCATTTTGTTGTGGTGTTCTTGGTATAGATACTTGTCTCTTTATACCATGATCATTGCAAAATAAGTTAAATTCATCTGAAATGAACTCTCCTCCTCTATCAGATCTTAGACATTTCAACTGTTTTCCTATTTCATTTTCAACTCTTCCCTTATACCATTTGAACATTTAAAAGGCTTCTGATTTCTCTTTTAAAAACATAACTGACATCATCCTTGAGTAATCATCCACAAATAATATGAAGTATTTATCACCATAATAACTTTGAACTTTCATAGGACCACAAAGATCAGTGTGTACAACATCTAAAATTCCTTTAGAAGTGTAAGACTTACTTGTAAAGCTTGATTTTGTCATCTTACCCATTTGGCATCCTCGGCATATTGCATTCTTAGGTTTTTCCAAGCTCGGTAGACCTCTTACTCGGTGCTTCTTACTTATTTTGATCAGGTTATCAAAATTTACATGACAAAACCTTTTATGTCATAACCAGGTATCTTCTATTTTTGCATACAGACAATTGTTCTGAGTTGAGTCAAGATGAAATGTATTACCTCTTGTTTGAGTCCCGGTAGCAGCCAACTTTCCATGTTTGTCATGAACTTTGACAATTCCTTTCTAAAATTCTATTTGGTATCCTATATTGTTTAGTTGTGCTACACTCAACAAATTGTAATTCAAACCTTCAACCCAATATACATCATCACATTTAGCATTGTCCAGAAGTGTTATAGATCCTTTACCTTTCACAGGACATGGTGCATCATTACCAAATCTTACATAACCTCCATCATAATCTTGTAATTTAACAAACTTGTGTTTATCACTTGTCATGTGATGTGAGCATCCACTATCTATGATCCAAGAATCATTTTTATTTATGTGTGATATTAAGGCATTTTCTTCATACCTTTCTTCATCTGATCCATCTTTGATAGCCACATATACAACTTCCTTTGACTCAATCCCATTAGATTTATCATCATTGGATTCCTCATCAGCTAATAGGCATGTCTTTCTATCTCTCCTTCTAAAGTCTCGGTGCCCTCTATATTGGTTGTCTTTTTGTCTGTCATCTCGGTATTCTCTCTTTTCACTAGATTCTTTGTCAAGATAGTTAGAAGCCATATGTCCTATTTTATCACAGTTAAAACATTTCAAAGGTAACTTTCCTTTATACTTACCTTTGCCTCTCGGTAACCTTCTGGCCAATAATGCTTCAAATTCTTCTTGCTTTCTGATTTCCTCATATAGTTGTGTACTTCTTCCATGTTTTTGTGAAATCTCTCACTTGCTCCATTGTGATTTCCTTCAGCATACTTATACATTCTATCATTGTAATCATTAGATTCATCAAGATGAAAAGAACTGAATGCAGATTCAACTTTGTTAACCGAAGACCCACTGTTATCAAAATTACTCAACTCAAAAGCATGTAGATTACTGATAGTAGCATCCAAAGAGACTGGCATGTTTGGTATAGACCTTAATTCATTAATTGCAGAGACTCGAATGGCATAAGTAGGTAGAAGTGTTCTAAGCAACTTACTTGTTACATCATTTTCCTCAATAGTTCCTCTTGCTCCTTTGATTTGATTGATAGTTTCCTTTAACCTTGAACTGTATTGGATTATGTTCTCACCTTCATTCATTCTCATGGATTCAAGTTGTCCTCTTAGACTATCTATTTTTGCTCTTTGAACATGTTCATCACCACCATACACAGATATAAGCTTATTCCACATAGCTTTGGCATCATTACAACCTTCTAGATCATCAAACTCTGAGTCGGTCAATGTTGATGTTATTTCAATCATTGCTTGAATATGTTCTTGCTTTGCCTTTATCTCTTCCATTGTCATCGGGTAGGTGCTAGGTGCAGTGTAATCATTCTCCAGATTATATGTTGCATATTCTCCAATTCCTTATAAGTGCAGCTTCATCCTTTTCTACCATGTGGAGAAACTTGACTTGTTCAACTTTGGTGCATCCCTTTTATACATCTTCGGATCTTGCCTCAAGTTCCTTTAAACTTTTCTTTTGGAGTTCTAGCTCTGATACCAATTGTTAGCTAGATGAGAGGGGGGGGTGAATTAGATAAACTTACAATCCAAAATATTCTTCAGATTCAACCTCGGTAGAACTTACTTGATATGCAACTATGACTGTAACTCATTCAAACTCATAAACAGATAAACTTGAAATATCAAAACACATTTAACACCAGATTTAACATGGAAACCCAAATAGGGAAAAACCACTATGGGATTTTGGACCCACTAAGAAAATATACTCTTCTAGAGTATGCTCGGTTAAAACCCAATCCTATTAAAGATTACATAAATACATTGCTAGATGTGACCCGGTCAAGGGATTTCCCTTAGATCTATTAGAATCTTGCACTTTGTTAGAAGTGACCTTGTCAAAGGATTTCAAACACTCATTCAGAATGTTACCTTGCTATAGGATTTACAAATAAGACTGTTAGGTCCACTCGGTTAAGAGATTTCCTATCACTTACAAAAATAAATAACAGTAATAAAATATATCTGCAACTTCACATCTGAAATGTTAAAGCAGACTCTATGTGCTCAAAATAATCTTGTCATAAGACTTATCTTCCTCCTTGTTGAGCTTCTCACTCTGTTCTTCAGTCAGATCTTCAATCTTTTGTACTCAGTAATCACCTCTGCAGTATCACTGCTCTTCTATTTGCCTGCCTTTAGTGTTCATCATCTTTTCCTTATTTATAAACAATTTCTAACCACTTAATCTCCTTAATCACATTTCCCATATTTAATCTTAGCCATCGGATCTTCAAACTTGACTAGGTTCATTGAATCCTTCGAACTAAAAAAGCATTTTATCTTGCCTTGGAACTTGTATTCCTTCCTTGGTACTTGTGCTCGGTTATGAGCGTTCAATCTATGTTGTAGATCTAACTCTTGAATTTTCATTGCCTTTGATCCTTAACAAATTTCTTGCACGACATTCCAATCTTCTATAAACCTCTAGCTCATTGGCATCCTTCATTTAATAATGTATTTATTCATCCAATGCATTTTGTTACTGCTCGGTTGATACTCGATAAATACTGAACTTTACTCGGTATACATTCTTTCTTCTTTAACCGACACTGATAACCTTGGTGTTTACCGAGTAGCTCCTTGCTCGGTAAAATAGAATAGTATCAAACCTTTACTCATTTTATTACATGAAATCTTTTCTCCTTCTTATTCAGTCTTTGAGTACACATATAAAGGATATCAAAACAATCAAAATAACATAATCTCATCACTGTCTAACTCTGTAATAGTTGCCCATTTAATAACTTATTATTCCCCTTCATTTTCACATTCTTTATGTGTCACTTACCGACATCTTTATACTTATCAGATTATACTCTTTAAGATATGGCAACATCATACTGAATTAGAAAATCAATTGCTTGACATCAATGACAAAATAATATTATTAAGACAGTAATCATCCTTTATCAATTATATCATCAATCTCCAACAACCTTCTCAATATCATCATACCAACAAACTTAATGTAATGCCAACAGTAATGACCTGATCTTCTCTGTAAATTTGCCACATGTTGCAAATAGATAATTAGTAACCCAAGAAAATCCACAGAAAACAGAAAAATTAACTATGAAATGTAGGAATGTGTGATCATGTGTGAGCGATTGCGTGATGATATATGTGTGATAGCGCAATTCTGAGAGGGTGAATGCGTGAAACTAAAAGACCGAATGCATAAAAATGACAAGGTGAATGCGTGACAAATAAACAAGCCATTAATGAACCCTATCAAAAGCATAAACTTTACTAGAAACTTGCAAAAACTAAAAACTATGAATGTGTGATGATATATGGCTGAATGTGTAATGATGTGTGGGTGAATGTGTAATGATGTGTAGGTGAATGCATAATTATGTGTAGGTAAATGTGTAATGATGTGTGGGTGAATGCGTAATGATGTGTGGGTGAATGCGTAATGATGTCTGGGTGAATGTGTAACACTTAACGCGAATGCATAAAAATATGAGGGTGACTACATCACAGATAATGAAAAATCCCACAAAAACACAAACTCAAACAAGAAACTAAAAACTATGAATGCGTATTGGTGTCTGTTGGTAATATGGATAAATTGATTATGTGTTGCATTGATGTTTTGTCATTGATGTCAACACTAGCTGTTATGGTTGGCTACCGGCAGACAAGTTTTGGTTACCAGTAGAAGATCTAGTGTTATTGGCAGAAGAGACTATCTGTTGGACACTTTCGGCATGTTTGGATCAATGCAGTATGCTTTATTTTATGTGTTGCATGTTCCTAGAGCATGTTTTGGTCAGTTGGTATTGACTTGGTAATCGATGCTATCATAGACTCTTGTAAACCCATACCAGCATTGGTTTAAGGTTTTACCAGCAGAGCTTTCACTGAGGAATCTTGACAGGATGCATAAGTAGTGTTGGTATGGCTTTCAAGGTGATGAATATGTTCTTTGATCATGCTTCAACTGCTTGAGGACATTGCTTTAGCATGGTGGAACCAAAATAGGTCTGGTGCCTATCTAGGTTATGGACTAGTATCATGTTAAAGTGTACTCTACACATTACCAGGATGGTTCGGGATGTTCTATGGATTGGTTATTATTATTTTGGTCTTAAACCGACATATATCATTGTAATATGGATTTATGTAATGATCTTATTGTAATATCTTTTAGGTGGCCAACCTAATTGGTTTAGGTCTTAGGGTTGGTATAAAATGATATGAGGTCTCATTGTAGATCATGTGGAATAAGTGTCATGGTCTTGAAATGAAATATCATATGTGAAGGAGATTTGGTCGATCATAGGTGATCGAATTGGGATTAAGGAAGAGGTTAAAGGTCTCCGGTATTTAGCTTAATCGGGAGTGTAATCAAGCATGGTAGATGCTATCTCTGGTAGTTCGTTACTCTAGATTGTTGTTCATTTATCTTGAGGTGGTTATAACCTCTTTGTAGTCAGTGAGACTCTTTTGTAATGAGTAGTACGCTCTAGGCAGTGTGCCTTCCTGCATGTGTAGGCCCCTCATTGTATCATATACTTTCTATAGAAGTATCATCTAACTGTGGGTAGGCTTCCCACCATGGTTTTTCCATTTCCAGTTTTTCCCCGTACAAATCATGGTGTTATGTGGTTTGGTTGATTTGCATTGATTATCTGTTTAATTTTTAAGTTGTATTGTTTACCGGTATCTGTTCCTACCACCATTTGTTTCTGCTTTACCGGTACTTAATCTGGTTAAAGGTTATTAAGTGGATTAATTGATATAATGTGTTAACAACTGATTCACACCCCTCCCCTCACAGTTGTTCACCGATTATCCTAACAATTGGTATTAGAGATTTGGTCCTCTTTTGCAGAATATTAACGGCTTGAGGTAAATCCTATGGCAACTAATCCACCGACAACTATATTCAGAAGAGAAATCTCTAAGCTTGATGGAACAAATTATGGGATATGGAAAATTTGAATGGAGACTCATCTTAGATGTCTTGGCAAGGATATTTGGGAGATCACTGAGAAAGGATACACACCTTATGATCCAGTATCTGGCAATCCTGCTTCTGCAGACTTGGATAAGAATATTGAAAATGATTGCAGAGCTAGAGAAGCTCTCATGTGTGCACTTACTGATCAGCAAATCATGAGATTGACTGATAAATCATCGGCAAAGGTTATGTGGGATAAATTGCAAACTCTGAATGAAGGTGATACTACTATCAAAATTGCTAAACTTGATGGTTACTGAGTAAGATATGAAAACTTGAAGATGGAAGATAATGAAAGAATTGTTGTGTTTATGGAAAGAGTAAATGAGATTGTTATTGGAATTCAATGTTATGGAGGATCTCTGAGTGAAGATGAAATAGTTCCCAAATTCTTGAGAGCCCTTCCACCGGCTTACAAGATGAATGCAACTGCAATTAATGAGTTGATAACAATGGCAAACACTTCAGTTAATAGAGACATTCTGAATTGGAAATTATCTACTTTTGAGCTTGAAGAATTTGGATCTTCTGGAGCTGTAAAATATGAACCTGCATTTCATGCATCATCTACTACTGGAAAAGTGATTGGAAAGCCTTATATGCAAAAGAATTGAAAGACATGAGGAAAGAGGATGAATAATTTGAGCAACTTGAAGCCTTATTTGCTAGAAGAGTACCTAAAGGACCGGCGGGAAGTAAGTATGAAGGAAAAGAACCTTTTAAATGTTTTGCATGTAATAAGATTGGTCATTTTGCATCTAGATGTCCTAAAAGGAATGAAAGATTTGAGGAAAGAGTTAAGAAAACATTTAAGCCTAACCAGAAGAGATATAGATTCAATAAAAGTAAACAACGCTACATAGCGGATGAGGAAAGAGTAAGTGATGACTCTGGGGATGAACCAATAGAAGACTCTACTAGTGGATCTAGTAATGGAAAGGAATGGGTGTTCTATGCTTTAAAGGAAGATGAACTGGAACCGGCTATCATGAATGAAGAAAAGGCCCTGGCAACAAAAGTTGAAGATAAGGATGAATGGGTAATTTATAGTGGATGCTCACATCATATGACTGGAGATAAAATAAAAATTTTGTCCCTACAATAATACAATGGCAATCAAGTCAGATTTTGAGATGACAAAGCATGTCTGACCAAAGGTAGAGGTACTATTTCTCTGGATGGTAAGAATAATACTGACAATGTCTATTATGTAGAAGTTTTAAAGCATAATCTTTTAAGTGTTGGTCAATTGGTGGACAAGGGTTTCCAACTTCAGTTTAAAGATAGAAAATGTAAAATCATTAACAAGACTGGTTTGGAAATTGCAACCGGTATTCAAACTGGAGGTAAAATCTTTCACTTGAACACTATTAATAAGACATGTTTGATTGCTCATATTTATGAGAGTTGGCTATGGCATAAGAGGTTGTGTCATGTTAATTTTGATTGTATTGTTAAGATCAGTTCAACTAAGGAAATTAGAGATATACCTAAGATTATGAAGCCTCATAATCCGGTATGTAAGGAATGTCAATTGGGAAAGAAAGTTAGAACTTCTTTTAAGAGCATACAAGATAAATCTAATGATGTGCTTGATTTAATTCACACTAACTTATGTGGTCCTACAGGGACTAGAATCTTTCAAGGTGATAGGTATATCATGTTGATTATTGATGACTATTCAAGGATGATATGGTTGACTTTTCTTAGGGAGAAGTCTAAAGCCTTTGAGAAATTCAAGATCTTTAAAGTGAAGGTTGAAACAGAAAATGGATCGAAAATCAAATGTCTAAGATCAAATCAAGGCGGTAAGTTCACTTCTCATGAATTTAATAGTTATTATGAGACAAATGGAATTAGGAGACAATTATCTACACCTTGGACTCCTCAGTAGAATGGAGTAGTGGAAAGAAATAATAGAGCCATTTTTGATGCAGCAAGATCTATGATGATGGAAGCCAAATTGCCTCACATCTACTGGAGAGAATTAGTGAGTACAGCAATCTACACATTCAATAGAATTCACATCAAAGGTGAAACTGGTAAGACCCCTTATGAATTATGGTTTGGATGTAATGCCCCGCCAGGAAACCCCTAAGGGATTAAGTTAAAAACACTCAATTAGAGTGTAAATTTTTTTTTTTTATAATAATAATTAAGAGCGTTAATGGAAAGTTACAATATTAAGATAGATTGAAGTTATCTCAAAGTTACCTCTAACTAGATAACACAGCGGAAGGCTAAACAATCCTAAGGAGTTTCCTAACGCGATTACATAACCTCACACCTAACTCAACTTGCGTCATTAGATCCAATAAACTGGATATTTAAATTACGAGATAATACATAGATCTTGATTATATATGTGTTCAATGGTTTGACATCTTATAACTTTAGGAAGCGTTCAATTACTTTGGGTGGTTAGGAGGCCATTGAGGGGTTATTTATTCAATGCACTTAAATTCATAATTTCATTAAGAGGTCTCCAAAAAGGTTCATGCGTCTAATATAGTGAAGTCCATTCATTGGGTTTGAGGTATCCATTCACAATTGGTTTCATCCTTTAATGTTTAAAAATATGCCTAATGAGTTTCATTCATTTAGGGTTAAACTACGATTAATAAAACGAGGATTCCTTCATTTGATTTTAAAATATTCACCCACATTTGATAGCTTTCTTAAATATTAAAAAGTATGGTTAATAAGAAAAGTTCGTTCCTTAAGGATTAACTACAACTAATAGAGTGAGGTCCCTTCATTTGATTTCATGCATAGCCAATTAATGGGTTGAAGTTCTTTTATGAAAGGTATAATGTGAGTAGCCACAGAATTCATTTGAAGTTTTAATAATGCAAATAAATGGGCTAACTTCATTAAGATGGATATGCATTAGGACACACGAGAGCATCCTTTAAATTAAAGTATCGTTAACTAGATGACATTCATCATTTCAAGATTTGAATAATATGATCATAGTGACATTCTTCTATTAGGATTAAAATACAATTATCTTATTGCATATTACTCTTTTTGGTTATATGAAGTTAATATGAGAAGGTACATTTATTAAGATTAAGATTTAAACAACTATACCAAAACTTCCTTTTTTTTAGTTCCATTTTAGCAACCATAAGGGATTCTTTTATTAAGGATTAAAATATGGATATCTAGCTGAGTCCACACAATTATCAATTTAATCTGGTGAGGATTATTGTTAAGATTAATACGTGAAATAACTAAATAAATTTCATCCAATGTACAACATGAATACCTAGTGGAGTCCACACGATTATCAAATTAATCTGGTGAGGATTATTGTTAAGATTAAAGCGTGAAATAACTTAACAAATTCGTCCAATGTAATGAAACATAATTAACATGGTGTGATTCATTTACTAAGGTAAAAAAAAAGTAGATATTTATATGATGTGCATCCTTTAGATTTCAATCTAGGAATTGTGACGTAAATTTTAACTTTGTTTCCCTTTTACATTCATTCCATTAACATGCTTATTAACAAATTAATCCAATGAAGTATTCTAGCAAGATTCTTTCCACTATTACAATTTAAATTAACATATTTTAAATACTTTGCCATAATCCTAATTTACAATGTTTTATAAATCTGATTTACTACGTTCCTCAAGATGTCTGACTTTGTGCATTTGATTTAAATTCGTTAATTTTCCATCATACACTTATACAAGATAACAACCATACATGATAACTTAAAGCATGAAACAAAGGAAACTAAAACACCGCATAACACAGGAATGATCTCGGAGTTCACCCCTAAAGGGCTACATCTCCGGGTCTGCTCAACTGCAAGACCCCTCTGGCATTTAATATAGTTAAGGTTACATATTTATATGTCTTTACAATCTTGCCTTTTAGGCGATCACAACCATACTACAAATGACCATTTCGGTCAATAAATACATCTCTACAAGTTTTCCAACTAAGTTCACATAAATGTAAGCATTTCTCATTCGGGTATTTTACTTAATCCTTAGATAAACATCACTGACATGTTGGTCTAGAACTATACACTAGTACCCCCCCAACGATTTATAAATCCCTTGCATATATATAAAACAAGTATATGTAAATCTCAATTTATATCTAACCGATTAAAATTATCGTCTGAACACTAAGGGTTAATTCACGGAATGTATTTGTTACGAAGGGACCAAGAAGCCACATATAATTAATATTATATGTTGATATAAGAAATTCCTAAGATATCATTTATTAAATATCCACATTTAACCATAGTTTATGATTAGTAATTATCAATGCCAGTTATATAAATCAGAATGTGGCAAAAACATATATCTCTATATGAGTTTTCGAATTTTCAATATTCTAAATTCCATATATTAATTATTACTCAGCTTAAATAATATTAATTAAATAAGGGAGAAAAGTCTAGATTTAAATAATAAAAAGAAACTCCATATAAAATCATTATAATTTCTCCCCTTTTTTTTTTTTATTTACTTATTAACATATCCTTAATTTATTGTTTTATTGCTTTCTTTCTTTAAAACGATTAAAAAAAATAAAAACTAATAAATAAATTAAATTCTAAAAAAAAACACATTGAAACTGGGGTTACCCACGTGGAACACCACGTGGGCCCCCTTGGTAGCCACGCTACCATTGGTAGCGCTGCTACCAAATGGTAGCAGGCCGCTACCCTTGGTAGCGCTGCTACCATTTGGTAGCAGTTCTACCTGTGGTAGCGCTGCTACCAGCTGGTAGCAGTAGCTACCGTGGTAGCCATTATCCCTCCCAGCGATGGGGGGGGTAATAAAATATCCTTTTTTTTTATATTTTTTTTTTTTTTCATTTTATTTTATTTCATTTTTAATAGAAATCTCTGGTAAAATGGCAATACCAGACCCAGACCAAATCTGCCAGAATGCAGTCATAAATTTACTAACTGAATATATATTTTTTTTTTTTAAAAACAATATATGTAAGTAATACCAAGAAAATGTATGAATATCTCACCAAAATACAGTCTGAAAAAAAAAAAAACTTAAAGTATTTTCCAGTAATCCCCTTTTTCTGAAAAACAAATACAGTCACAGCCATCTCTTCTCCATTTTTTTTTGTTTCTTTTTTCAGAATAACCAAAATATCAAAATGGGGGAAGATTTCCAAATAACAATTCATGGTTTTCCTCCAAACACACAAAACAGTTTCAAGTCTCTTAGAGAGGTAAGATTTACTAACTCATAAGGCACAAAATCTTGATCCAATGTCCACCATTATTTCAAACTAGAACTCAGATTTTCAAGAGAGAATCAAACACATTTCTTTTGGTTTTAAATGCAATACAAGATAAACAAGAGACCTACCTCCCATCAGCATTCCTGGCATGAATCTGAAGAAGAGCTCCACCTGCAACTCCAAGCAAGAAAGAAAAAAACCCCTTTTTCTCCCACATTTTTCCCCCAAAAAGAGAACCCCCCAAAATGTCTACAAAACTAGGTTAAAAAGGAGGAACCCTAATTTTGCCCTAATTTTCAATTTCGAAATTAGGCATTTATTTTTAAAATAAAATGGATGAAAAATGGAAACCTCTTATTCAATCCCTCTTATTCATTTTTCCTTTAAAATTAAAAAGCTTCCATTTCTTATTGCGTTCTTTTAAATTTTAATTTCTCACTATAAATTTTAGGCCTACTTCTACATTTTGAACTGTTAACAGGGATGATGTATTTAAATTAATTTAAACCTCAAAAATCAATCATTTACACTATATCAACTTTATAAGAAGAAAAAAAGAAATAATTTCTTTTAAATAATAATAATTTACCCTTTTTCTCCCAACATGCGAAGATGAGTAATTTATTTCTATTTCTCAATTGACTTTTAAATTTTTCCTTTCCAAAACGCATAACTCATTAAATTCATTATTATCGAATTTAACTATTAAATTGACTTGCTATAACATAGTAAAGCGACATTTTTAAATAAATGACTAATCTAATGCAAGAGTCTTATTTCTTCAAATTTCTCAACTACAAATGCGTAAATGAGAACACTAACCCCAGTTAAATACCTTAAGCTTGCTACAATAATAATTTAAAGCAATCTCTTAAATTAACGATTACTCGAATAGAAGAAACTACCTATTTAAATTTCTATATCACTAATGTGTACGTTTACTCATAAATTTGAATTTAATACTTAGAACAACAAACTCCACTTACCTCGTGCAAGGCACGCAAATCGAGGAAGTCCTCCAAATCTCTCGACACGCATCCCAATGAAAAGCAAGCCCCATGAATCCACACACGATGCTCACCTAACCATGGCTAAGGCAAGACAAGAGTTATATGACCACCAAATCCGAATTCCAAAGATGAAGGAGGCATACTCAACCTTGCAAATCCCAAAGGAGATGAACCTTGCCCTAGGCGGTGTTGTACCTGCAATCTCCTGCACTCATGAATTCATACAAGCATGCATATACAAATACATATTCAATGAAGGCGTTAGCTCAAGATTTATCTCAAGGGTTAGGAACAATTACATTTACACGAAAATCGATGCAAAAGCACAATAATAAGTATGCACAGTTATTTATATTATCTAAACTACACATTTCACCATGGTTAACCTACCTTTCAAGAATGCCACATAGGAAGTCAATCATGGTCAAACGGGTTTTACAAGTCTAACTAGGGTATGGGCATTACATTGGACATACACCTACTGTTAAATATTTCAAAAATTTTGGAAGTAAATGCTATATCAAAAGAGATGATTCAATTAGAGATTTTGATCCTAGATGTGATGAAGGGATATTTCTTGGTTAGTCAATTCAAAGAAAAGCATATAGATGTTATAACAAAAGATTGCAAAAAATTGTGGAGAGTGCTAATGTGAAAGTGGATGAGCAATACAAAAATAAATCTATATCATATGACAGGGAACCGACAGTGGAAATGATCATAATTGCACCGGCAATGCCTCAACCGGTATAGGACACTAAGACAGTTACATCGGTACAGTCTGAAAACTCAATTGTGACTGATGATCAAAGTAGTGAGCCTAAAATTCAAAAAACACCAAGGTATGTAAGGTTAAATCATTTTGAAGATCAAATAATTGGAGATAGGAACAAGGGAGTTATGACAAGAAGAAGACTGGCAAATGAAGAGGTATGTCTTATTTCTCTAATTGAACTGGCATCTCTTATTGAATCTTGTAAGGATAAACATTGGTTAAAGGCTATGGAAGATGAATTAGATTAGATAGAGAATAATGAGACTTGGACTTTAGTTCCCCGGCCTAAAAATAAGAATGTTATTGGAACTAAATGGGTTTTTAGGAATAAACTGAATGAGGATAGTCAAGTTGTAATAAACAAGGCTAGATTGGTTTGTAAAGGATATTCTCAAATGGAAGGAATTGATTATGGTGAAACATTTGCACCTATAGACAAAATTGAAGTTGTTAGACTATTTCTTGCCTATGCAGCTTATAAGAACTATACGGTTTATCAAATGGATGTTAAATGTGCATTTTTTAATGGTGAACTTGAGGAAGAAGTATACATTGAGGAACTTGATGGATTTTCACTGACAAATGATAAAGATATGGTTTGCAGATTGAAGAAAGCTTTATATGGATTGAAACAAGCTCCTAGAGTTTGGTATGCAAGGTTGGATAAATATCTTTTGAAGCTTGGTTTTACTAAAGGCAGTGTTGATAGTAATTTATATTATAAAAATTTTGTGAATGATATTATGATTATTTAAGTATTTGTTGATGATATCATTTTTGGAGGAGAAGATAAATTGTGCATGGAATTTGCTAACAACATGAAGAATGAATTTGAAATGTCCATGATTGGTGAGCTGAAATTTTTCTTAGGTTTGCAGATTACTCAAACTGACAAAGGCATCTTTATCTGTCAAACTAAGTATCTGAGGGAATTGTTGAATAATTTTGGTATGGCTAATTCCAAACCGGTAAGTACTCCTATGGTGACAAGTGAGAAATTATCTATCAAGGAAACTTCTACATCAGTAAATCCGACAAGGTATAAGTCTATGATTGGTGGCTTGCTATATTTAACTCAAACTAGACCGGATATTATGAATGCAATAAGTATTGTTTAAAGATATCAAAGTAATCCTAAAGAAAATCATGAATATGCAGTAAAGAGGATATTCTTGTATTTGCAAGGAACAACAGAATATGGCTTATGGTATTCTAGAAATGATGATTTCATTTTATGAGCATATACTAACTCAGATTGGGCAGGAGATACTGATGATAGGAAAAGAACTTCTGGTGGAGCTTTCTTTCTTGGAAAGAAACTAGTTTCATGGATCAGCAAAAAATAGTCATGCATTTCTTTATCTACTACAGAAGCTAGGTATGTTGCAGCAGCAACTAATTGCACTCAAGTCTTGTGGATGAAGCAAATGTTGAAGGATATCAAGGTAAATTATAGTGAACTGGTAGTTATCTATTGTGATAACTTTGTAGCTATTGAGATGACTAAGAATATGGTATTTCACTCTAAGACTAAGCATATATCAATAAAGTATAACTTTCTGAAGGACAAGGTAGAAGGAAAGGAAGTCAAATTGGTTTATGTGAACACTAAAGAACAGATTGCATATATATTCACTAGACCATTGTCTAAGGAATCATTTGAGTATTTGAGAGACAAGTTAGGGGTTTCTTCCCCTCCGATAGAGACTTGATTGATGTAGTTTGTCATCGGTCTGGCATGCATTATCAGAGATATTATTGATTCCAGCATGGATGAGTGGTGCTAGTACTTAGGGGGAGTAGTCGGCTTTGAGATTCAGAGGTTTATATTCTTTCTTTGATATTTGTGTCAGATTTATGGTATTGATGTCAAAGGGGGAGAGATAGTGATGTGAAAAATAAACTCAGAACTCTACAGAGATATTATTCAAAGGGGGAGTTTGTTGGTCATCTTCCACAGGGGGAGACATGTTTGGCATTTTTTTTAGTACTTAGATGTTTTTCACATCTAGTGTTGTCATCAATGCCAAAGGGGGAGATTGTTGGAATTATGGATGAATTGATTATGTGTTGCATTGATGTTTTGTCATCGATGTCAACACTAGCTATTATGGTTGGATATCGACTGACAGGTTTTGGTTACCGGTAGAAGATCTAGTGTTACCGACAGAAGAGACTATTTGTTGGACACTTTCAACATGTTTGGATCAATGGAGTATGCTTGATTTTTTGTGTTAAATGTTCTTGGAGCATTTTTTGGCTAGTTGGTATTGACCTGGTAATAGGATGCTATCATACACTCTTGTAAACCCATACCAGCATTGGTTTAAGGTTTTACTGACAGAGCTTTCACTGAGGAATCTTGACAGGATGCATAAGTAGTGTTGGTGTGGCTTTCAAGATGCTAAAGATGTTCTTTAATCGTGCTTCAATTGCTTGAAGACATTTCTTTAGCATGGTGGACCCAGAATAGGTATGATATATATCTAGGTTATGGACCGGTATCATGTTAATGTGTACTCTACACATTACCGGGATGTTTCAAGATGTTATATGGATTGGTTATTATTGTTTTGGTCTTAAGCCGACATGGCATATCATTGTAATATGGATTTATGTAATGATCATATTGTAATATCTTTTAGGTGGCCGAACTAATTGGTTTAGGTCTTAGGGTTGGTATAAAATGATGTGAGATCTCATTGTAGATCATGGGGAATAAGTGTCGTGGTCTTGAAATGCAATATCATATGCGATGGAGATTTGGTCAATCATAGGTGATCAAATTGGGATTAATGAAGAGGTTAAAGGCCTCCGGTATTGAGCTTAACCGGGACTGTAATCAGGCATGGTAGATGTTATCTTTGGCAATTCATTACTTTGGATTATTGTTCATTTATCTTGAGGTGATTATAACCTCTTTGTAGTCAGTGAGACTCTTTTGTAATGAGTAGTACGCTCTAGGCAGTGTGTCTTCCTGCATGTGCAGGCCCCTCATTGTATCACATACTTTTTGCAGAAGTATCATCTGACTATGGGTAGGCTTCCCACCGTGGTTTTTCCCTTTCCATGTTTTCCATGTACAAATCATGGTGTTATGTGATTTGGTTGCTTTGCATTGATTATCTATTTAATTGTTAAGTTGTATTGTTTACCGGTATATGTTCCTACCGGCATCTGTTTCTGCTTTATCGGTACTTAATCTAGTTAAAGGTGATTAACTGGATTAATTGATATAATCTGTTAACAACTTATTCACCCCCCCCCCAACCGCCTCTCAGTTGTTCACTGGTTATCCTAACAGTGTCTACACAAATACGTAAATCTGTCTATGTGATTGCGTGATTGCGTGATGATGAGATCCACCTTTGAAATCCGTACAAAACTTGCAAGATAACTGAAAAATCCATATGACTTGCAAAAATCATAGAGAAAACACATAGGGTTAGTTAGTTGATGCTTCACGTCGGATTCACCAAAATGTGTATGCTAAAATTCATCATTAAATTCAATTAAAAATCAAAGGGAAATCGTGAATCCCTACCTAATCAAAGAATCTTAAACAAACTCAATGAAATAATGCAAACAATCAAATAGGAATATAAAATAATCAATAAAAATTCCCTATTCCATGATTGCATATTGCTTCCATTGTTCTTCTCTTCTTTGTGGTATGGTGGCTCTCAAATATTGCGTTGGCAATCTACAAATGACACAAAGATTCGAAGTTCGTGAATAATCTGTGACTGTGATTGTTTAAAATGGAGGTTGAATGCTCAATTTATAGATAATTGGAGAGGATTGATTGAGAGGTGGAACGGATTGATTAAGAGGTGGAACTCAATTGAGCTCACATGTTGATTGATAGTTAAACTGTTGATTTGGAGGTAAAACTGAATAGATTGAATAGATAAATGAGTTAACTAATTGAGAAAAAAGTTGATTGAAAGATGAAAAAGAATGATTGGAGGATAATTAAGATCATGATAAAGAAAGCTTTATTTAGAAAAAGCTAACTAGAAGATAGAAATAGAATGATTGGAGAGAATTAAAGAAAAGATGCAATTAATCAATTAATTGAAATAATCACTTAAAATAGATGGAATAGTTAATTGATTGAAAGCTTTTTGAGAGAAAAGCAAAGTAGAAGATAGAAATAAGAATTGAAAAGATAATTGATTTAATTAATTAATTGATTGAATTAATTAATTTAGCATGTGCTTGCACTTTGACTTTGATTTTCAATTTAATCTTTGCATGAGATTTAATTCAAATATTGAATTTATTTTAAATTCAATTTATTATTTGAATATATTTAGAACTTGACTTTGATTTTCAATTTGATTTTTGAAATCATGCACATGTATTTAAAATTAGGCGAATTTGAATGAAATTAGAAGAAATTAACTAGTTAATTAAATGAAATTAGAATTTGGGGATTTGGAATTTGAAGAATTAATTAGCTAATTAAATAATTTAAAGAAACTATTTAATTATTTAGAAATGGACTTTAATTAAATAATAAAGATTATTTAAATAAAGGATTAAAATCATAATTAATTAAATAATTAATATTTAATTAATATTTAGAAAAGGGTTAATGATTAAATAATTAGAGATAGAAATTGGAAATGAATTTATTTAAATAATAAAGATTATTTAAATTGGGGAATTAATCAGAGTCAATTAGATAATAAATATTTAATTAACATTAGAAAATGGTTTAAATGATTAAATGATGATAGAATTAAAATAGAATAATTAGTAAGATTATAGAAGAAATATGAAAGTAGAAGAATAAGATTAATTAACTTAATTAAAGAATTAAAGAATTATTTAATCAATTAGACGAATAATTAGTACATGATCAATGAGACATTTTTAGGTGTCTACGGCAACAACGACAATATTCAAAATCGAAGGAGAATAATTAATAAATCGAATAAATCCATCTTCTAGAATTTTTTCCCTCAGCCTTAAAAAGTAAGGCTATTTGGGGATTTATTTTCCTAATCTTCTGCTTCATGGGTTTATCATCAAGGATTAACACAATGTTATGAGTCACAATTTTGGGATCAATTCCAAGCATATCAGAATAGATCCAAGCAAATATTTCAAGGAACTTACGTAATAGAGAAGAATAAATATGTCAAGGGAAGGTGAGGAGTCAGAATAAATTATTTGAGGATGTATTAAAGAAATAAAATTAGAAGAAAATATGGCATTGACATTAAGGGGTGCTCTCTTATATTCTTTGGTGGGCTTAGAGGGATTATATCCAAGTCCAAAAGATGCCTCACGAGTGTGATTATCTAAAGGAACTTGTATCCCTTGTTAATTTACACCACAACCACTTCCATTATATCAACTCTTAGCTAAGATGTGGATACTAGGACATAAAGAGAATCATTTTCATACGGGAAGGTGGGGCCTCATATGTCTCAATTTCATAAGTAGATGAAGTAGAAGTGTTTGATTTTGTATTAGTCATAAACTTGTTACTAAGTTGTTGAGAAAAAGTGGGTTGTTTCGCAGGTTCAACCATATCATCCTCCTTTTTAGTCCCAGGCTCTATTTGGGGGATTTTATATTCTCTGATAAAATACGGTGTAAAATCTAGAGACCTCCAATCATCGTCTAAGAATATCTATTAAGATGTAGAAGTATCTTCAGGAGGAGATGGTGATTCTTCTTGAATAATAGAAGTAAGAATACTTGGAGAAGATTTGAAATCAGATGAGGTTTGCAAAAAAGCTTGTAGATTGGTATCATCATGCAAAGTATACATCTTGTTGCTATAAGTAAATTTGACTTGATGATCAAGAGTATAAGGAACAACTTGCATACTATGAATCCAAGGTCATCCTAACAAAATATTATGTGTAAGGATATTGGGAATGACATGAATAGGTGTAGGTAAAATAATAGTTCCTACCTTAACAGGCAAGGTTATATTACCTAAATAAGCTCTAGCAACATTATCAAAACCATGAATAGAAAGAGATTAAAGTTTAATAAGAGAAGTATCTACATTAATCTTACACAATAAATAAAAGCTTCAAACATCAAGGCCATATCCATTGTCCAAAAGGGTTCATCTCGTAGCATTAAAATTAATAAGGGTGACAATCATAAGATGATCATATTGATTTTGAATCTCTTTAGTAGGTAACTCATCTTGTCGGAACACAATTTGAGCTTTAGGTGATTTCATAGAGTCAACCAAAGAAGTCATGTTATTAGGTGTCACTGTGGGTGGGAAATCTAAATTATTTAAAGCATATTTTAACATTCCATGGTGTATGGATGAAGTTTGAATCAAATCCAAAAGGGATATATTGGCAGGAGTAACTTCAAGTTGTTCAATAAGATCATACTCTCTACCAAGATGGTGTGATAAACAAGATGTTGGTAGAAGAATGGGTTGAGAAGAAGGAAGAGAAGAAGGGATTATCGGAGGAGGATTAGGTTTCTTATTATTCCTTATATTGTAGGTATGGGTAACTAAATTATAACTCTCTAGATTGATTTGTTTAGCATACTCATAAGGACTCTTGGTGAGATAACCTCCTTGCACATCAATAATTGGTTTGCTAGGAGTGCAAAAGGCACCATTACTATAACCACCTTGAACCACAAAGAGAGTCTTGTTGAGAGGTTGAGAAATTTAAGGAGAACTAGCACCTTGAACCATAAAAAGAGGTTTATTGGGTGTTTGAAAATCAGGTTCATAGCCAGTCACATTTATCATATTAATAAATCTCTTAGATATTTTAAGATTGTTTGAAGAACTTTTAGTAGAAATGAAATCATCAAGAGCATCATCTAGCATAGCATAGTCATAACTACTAAATGGTTGATTATTGGATTTAATGAGAGGTTAATAATCCTAGAGAGGATCTTCATATATCACCATGTTATTATACTTTGAGGATGACTTGTTAGGAATGACATCATGAGAAGAGTCATCTGTCTCATTTAAATCATCACTACAAAATGGCATGGTAACTATGTTGATGAGTTTTTGGCAAAATGTTTGTTTAGAAGGCTTAGGATAAAGCAACTCATCAAGAGCTTCATCAAGTTATTCTTTACTAAAAATGTAATCATCATAAGCAAAATAATTATCATATGTATGAAAATCTTGCAAATAGACATCCAACATTATTGAAAACTAACTTTTAAAAGAGAAAAGTGAATATAATACTAACACACACAATGCATGAAATAAGATTTTTGAAATTTTTTATGTTTTTGATATGAAAGAAACATGCAATAATAGGATCTAAATAGAAAATCCAATCCAAGATGCTCTGGTTCACCAAAATGTTTTGTGTGAAAATGGAATTAGGTAGTAGTAGGACCTAACTCCACTTTAATTCAAACATTGGAATACGAAAGCACCTAGAGGAGTGATCCTCCTTGACTAACTCTTGTGAAAGAGATTCAAGGGATACTTCTAGGGCACTTCTAGGGTTTCTATTACTTCACTTCTAGGAAAGGGAATATGTGAGATGTAGAAGAATGTAAAACTATAATGAGAATGCAAGCAAAAATGAATATAACAAAAAGAATAGTTAATTGATTGATAATAGAATTGAGACAATAAGTACAAATCTAATAATAGAGTTATGGTGTGCACCTATAATCATAATCTAAGCTTGAATCTATAGGTCTAAGAAACTATGATGAGCTATAAATTGAAGATCTGATCTTTGAGATTGTTTGAGCGGTATCTTAAAAATATGGAGCTAAACAAAGAGGACCAGGATGTGGGGCACGTTGATCCTAGAGGACAAGGGCATGGAGCATCCTGGCCCCTAAAAACTAGGCTTAAACTCTGACTGAAGACCAGCACCTATTTGTTGAGATCTTCCAAAAACTTCCCACTTTGATGAAAACTTGTAATTGTACTTGCAATCTAAAAAATGGTGATGTTGTGGCTATATAGAGGTTTGCCTTAGTCAAACCCTTGTTTTGATGATTTCCACCTCCACAAATAGTTGATATTGTAACTAAAAATGTGTTTGTGCTCTTGAATCTTATGTTTTTGTAAGATTGCTATGAGCTAAATGCAAACTATAGTTCTACCCTATGTGTTTCAGAAAACCCTAAATGCTTGTAATGATGATGCTTTAAATCACAATTATAGTGCAAATCTAAAGAAATAATATATATAAAAACTAATGTGATGTGAATTTGAAGCTCAATATAGAGACATGAAAACAACATGAAATCATACCAAATCCTAAGGAAGAGGTACAAGCTAATCAACAGTCGGTGATTCCCTTATTATTCCCCAATATATCTTAAAGTTCCCATGATTGATGAATATGTTGATGAAGAGTTGATTAATGGATGAATTTTAAAATCTAAGACTTCACACAAAGCAGCACTTTCACTTCACAAGAATCTCCTTCCAATTGTTAGATTACGGATCCTCAAATGAGGAAAAGAATTGTCATATATATATCAAACCCTAAATTTGATTTGATAAAAGGTCGACTTAGAATAGATAAAATTTGACACCAAACGAGATTTGAATAGGGTAAGACCACCTTATTATTTTCTTGAAATTTGGAGAAAAAATTTTGGGACTAAGTAGTATACTACCTGACCCTATCAACTTTTTTTTGATTTTCTAGGGATGTGAGATGGCGTGATTCTAATTCTAAATCCAACTTGTCATCTCAAACCAAGATGTGTAGATATGTGAAATATACCTTGAAGATTAAAATTAGGGTAAGATTAGGATTAAATCAAGATAAAATAAAAAGGGGCACACTTAGGGTCAAGGGCCCAATTTTATGATATGTAATTTGATGAGAGAGGACTTTAAGTTTAATCAAATTAATAAATAAATGCCTAAAAAAATCCTATAATGTCTAATGCAATGGGACATGCTAATTGGGTGTGATTTTTGATTTCACTCAACATTAATAAACTTTCACCCTAAAATGAAGTTTATTTACTTGAAAGACTGAAAAGATCTCAAACCCAAGGCTCGGAACGTCTTTGTTAGACCCTGTGGTTTAACTCAGTAAAAATGCATCAACTATATTATGAGGGTATTCCAACTAATCTCTCTAGAATTCACACTCTAGAGTATTTATCTCGATTTATTTCTTTTCAAAAGATCAAAATAAAAGGAAACAAAAAAGGAATGAAATAAATTTCTATCTACGACAAGTTTCACAGTTAAATATCCAACTGAAATGATTGAAATGATAAAGAAAAATTTCATAAATAATCAGAAACTTTTCTCAAGCATTCACGAAATTGTGTAATCTTTAAAAGAATATTGCAATTGACAAAGAAAGTGATACAACACACCAAAAAAAATATGCAAAGTCATATATTTCTTCACCAAAAAGCAATGTGTTACAGTCCAATTTTTGCTATTAATTGACTCTAAAGCTTCATCAATAAAAAACATTTGTAAAGAGAGGAAAAAACTAAGATAACTACTAATATAAGAGAATCAAGAATAGTAACTCAGAGTAACCTATAGTACCCCTCCTTGATCAGACTCTTTTTGTATGTTTTTGAATGACTTCAATGGAACATTTTGTATATTGATTCAAAATTTATGCGATGTTATGTCATGCTTTATCTGCATCTGTGGTGTATGATTTTATGCAGTATCTTAGTGCTTTTGATTAATGTTATTTTATGGATCATTATCATGGACTGACACTCTTACCTTATATGTGTGATGCGTTATTTATATGTTGCATGTTTGCAAATGTATTGGGATGCGAGGGGATGATTTTCCTTCACTCACTCCGATGAGACAGGGAACGTCACGATTCTTCTTCATCGGTGTCCATACCATTTCTGTATATATATTTGTCTATATGCACATGTGGTTCTTTGGTACAGGACATTGCAGGTACTAGTACCGGGTAGGTACGGGGTATCGACTCCACCTAGTTTCACAGGTCTGAGTGTGCCTTATATGTCCGATGGGAGTGGAGGAGATAGTGGTTGGACCTTAACTTGACTCGTAGTTACACTCATGTGAGTGTTGTTAGTCGGTTGTCTTTCCAGTTTGGCTAGTATGCGAGTCATAGTGCTTTGGTTTGGTCATTTGTGAGTCGTCATTTGATCATTCTTCATTTTACGTTCTTTCATTCATTTGAATGGTTATTTAAATGAATGGATGATGCTTTCTTATGTTGGCGAAATTAGTTAATTATTATGCTCTAAGATTATTAGTTTAATTAAATTAATGAGTTACTAGATTAAATGGTTAAATGGCTTATTTTATTATGTAAAGTTGCATTAATATATTTTGTAGAAGGAAATGAATAATTGCCTAGCCATTCGAATGTTAAATGCTTATGTTGAAAGAAAGTATTTTTGGAAATAGAAAATATGAATAAAAAGCTTTTCTTTTTACCTTTCCATTTCACTTTTGTATTTTAATTGTTGGAAAAGAGAAAATCTGATTGCTTTTTACTTTTTAAATAAACTAATCTAATTGGTGGAGAAAACTTTCAACCTAGAAAGTTTAGGTTGAAATTATTTTCCCATATATTCCTAGAAATTCACAGGAATGAAGAGAGGCAGAACTTTTGGAGAGAAATTTGGAAAACCATTCTAGAAGACGAGCTGGAATTCGATTTGGTTTGCAAGGATTGGGATTCTCCATCATTTTGTTTGCTAGTTTGCTCAAGGTTGGATAATCTCTTCTTGTTTTAAATTTAATTTTGATTATTTCAGTTGCTTCTTGTGTGTTTCTAAAATGCAAATCTCCTTGTAAATTCTTGTGGAATGATTGGAATGGAAGAATAAATGCATGTTGTTATTGATTTTATGAAGCTTATATCATATGATTGCTTATAGGAAAGAAATGGTTCATTTCTCTATTTGTTGTATTATTTTGTGTTCTTGAAATCGACTTCTGGAAACTACCTCTTCTATTGTTGCCTAAATCATTATCTATTGGGTTCTTGTGTGATTTTATTTCACCATTTACCTTGCTGGTAAATATCCCTTTTAAGTTTGGATCTTGGCACTCTGTGTGTGTGTGCTCATGAAAAGATCTGGGAATGAATCATTTTCTTGTTTTAAACAATTTTGGGCGTATTGATTTTAATGATTTGGAAGGCGTGTATTTTAATTTCTTATCATAGACCTTAACCTTACCCCATGGTGGGCTAGTCCCACCATGCGGATTTGTAGTGTTTGCTACCCGCAGGTAGCAGTACTATCGGTCGGCAGTACCGCTACCGGTTGGTAGTAGTGCTACCAGTCGATAGCGGCTTCTACCAGCGATAGTGGTACTACCAGTCGGTAGTACCACTATCGGCTGGTAGCAGTGCTACCGGTCAGTAATGGTTGCCACCGGTCGGTAGCAACACTACCAATCGGTAGGCCTGCTACCAATGGTAGCAGTACTACCAGTGGTGGCAGTGCTACCAATCGATAGTGGCTGCTACTGGCGGTAGCAGCAGCTACCAATCAGTTGGCCTGCTACTGGTGGTAGCAGCAGCTACCGGTCGGTAGGCTTGCTACCAGTGGTAGTTGTACTACCAAAAGGTAGTGTTTGTTGCCTCAACAGCAAGACTACCATAGGTTAGCCTTGGCCCTCGCTTGACCGTGTACCCTTACCGGTACAAACTATGATATGCTATGAATTTAATTTTTATAAAATGAAATATTTTTAAGTGGGTTTTTTATGTTAAACCAAATAGTGATTTTCAAGTGATTTTTATTATGTGGTTTAATAAATTTATCTATGGAAATCAAGGCATGAACTAGTAATTCAAATTGATTAATTTGGATATATTCTGGAAATGAATTAAATGCATGTTAGGAATTCATGTTGAATTCAATTGAATGTTTAATGTGGATTTCATTCTTGATGGAATATTGTTTTAGAAATTGAATAGATAGGAATGTCGTAAAAGAGTGTTTATTTAATTTTCAATCAATGATGTTGCAAGTGCTTATGATGCTAATTTTCTCAAAGATTGTCTGAGTGCGGACTTAGTGAAATTAGCTTTCCTTGCAAGAGTTATATTGTGTTATTTATGGTCTATGGTTCAGTCATCCTATGGTGGCATATTTGGTACCATTGACCAAGTGATATAAGATGACTTCGTTGCCTTAACCATGTAGTGTCCTTTCCTTATGGTTAACCAAGAGTCAGTTTTTCCATGTTTTGACCACTTATTTTTTTATAGTGGTGTTATGGATGTCTACTTCACCATAGGGTCCTTGTGGAGTGACCATGTTTGTTTAGTATCCTTTGAGAGAGTGACTTTCGAGTGGGGGCCTCACCCAAAGTGGTTGGTAGGATAACCCATCGAAAGTCAGATAATAAAGTGATAATCTAATTAATTGATTAGGTGGGTAGTTCATAACATTAAATAAGATATTGTACATCGCGCATAGGTGAGTTCTTGTATAGGGCTCATAATGTAGTGAGAAGGCCTGGAATGGCAAGTTGACCACCTTGTCTTCACGAAAGGCTGGTAGGGTCTGCATGAGACTTAGTTGGAGTCGGAGGTTCGGGAAAGGTTACTAGGATAACCCAGGATGGGAGCCTGGACCTATGGAGGCCGACCATGGTAACCATCACAAGCTATGTGATGACACTCTCTCTTTAGGTTCACTTGTGATTTGTGATGTAGGTTCACTTGTGTATTTGTGATGTTGAGTCACTTGGATTATTGTGGAGTCATATGGTGTTAGAAATTAGGATCATTAGGATCTTAGGATGCTAATCATTATAAACAAGATTATAAAGTAAATGAAATATGAAACATACATGCAAAATGTACACATTACACAAGATATACATGGGGAAAACCCTTTCGGGTAAAAAACCCCATAAAGCATCATATGGCCATGTCATGCTTTTGCTTGCTTGAGGGTCCTCTGCTATCTCCTAGCATGGTGGGGTGATTCCATTTTGGGAATTACATGGTTGGGTGGTAGTGCCACTTCCCATTGGATGTTCTTGTTCATACCTTCATGCAAGGATTGGCTTCACAGGTGTTTCTGTGGATCGTAGCTCATGCTCTAACTCATGTTGGATATTGTTGTTATTTGGAGACCTATGTGGTCATTGTATCATGAACTTTTGTAACCTTGTATTTGGTTAAGTTGTATCTTTATATGTATATTGAGAAGCCATGTATTTGAAGAGCAATGTAATCCTAGTTTGGGATGTTATTTATCAGCTTTCTTTATGGATGTGTAAATGCTTACTGTAGAAAAATTATATTGTATCCTTTAAACTTTTCAATGGAGTAATTTGTTATTGCATATGGATTCTTGTGGTCATTGAGTTAATGATGGATTATTGGATTAACCTTAATTGTAGAATTTATCTTTTGATTTTAATTCCTCGTTGGTAACCCTTAAGGAATTCTGGTGTAAGTTTTTCACTTGTGTTATCATGCATGTTGTGTTTAATGCACTTATTATGTTTATACTTTTAAAAAAAATGTTTCACCCTTATTGTGGGTTTTCCTTCGGGGTTCCTGGTGAGGCACTACATTTGGTAAGATCCCATGTTTCAACACTGGGTACTCTAGGTTTTTAGTGAGCCCATTCGCCTTGACCTTTTGTGTAGGTCTTATGGTGTGACTTCCTTGCTTCTTTCCTTGCCTTCGACCTGAACTTTTCTCTCTTGTGCAGTGTTAGGTCATGGCCAGGAAAGCCAAGGGAGGTGGTCATGTTGGTGGCTGCACCAGAGGCAAAGGAGAAGGATGGGGTCGAGGTTCTGACCACCATAGTCCTTCGCCACCATCCACTCATGCGAGTGTGGATCAGGATCAGTCGATTCATCAGGGTGGACTGCATTCAGGAGAGCAAGTTCCTGAAAGGGAAGAGCTGCGGCAGATGTTTCAGGAGGTGCTAGCAAGAATAGGCCCCAAACCTGAGGTGGATCAGCCCATCCATGCTTGGGTAGAGGAGTCCCATCAGCAGATTCTAGAGAGAGAGTGGGAGAGATCTCCTAGAGGGAGAGAGGTCCTAGTGGACCAGGATCTAGTTAACATGGGGCACATGAGGGACTTGATGAGGTCCAATCTTCCTTTCTTTAATGGTAAAGGTACCAGTCTCGAGGTAGAGACCTGGCTTATCAGTTTAGATCGGTGTTTCACCATGTATCCATATGGTAGCAACACCAAGGCGAGATGCACTATCATGCATCTCGAGAGTTTCGCATCTATCTGGTGGTGATTAGAGGAGGAGAGGATTGGTGTGAGCATTAACATTGTGTCATGGGAGATCTTTCTAGAGAGATTTAGGGCATGATTTCTCTCACCCTAGTGGAGGAAGTCACATGCAGATGAGTTCTATGCTCTGCGCCAGTTTGGATTCTTAGTAGATCAGTTTGAGCACAGGTTCTATGAGCTCAAAGAGTATGTCGGAATCGGCAATGATGAGGCTATGCTTGTTCAACACTTCTTGAGGGGTCTTAATGACCACATCAGTGGAGGAGTGAGAGTTTTTGAGCCTGCTTCAATAGAGGTAGCCAAGCTGGTGGAGCAAAATCTTGGTCGTGCTCATGGCGGCAAGTCTGGATTTCAAATTGGGAGTGGTCCTTTCAGTGGATCTAGAGGGAGAGGGAATTAGTCCCAGATTGTTGTACCTCTTAGGGGTCCTCAGGCACCCACTAAGGGTGGTCAGTAGCAGTAGCTACGGTAGTCACTGAGACCGAAGCAGTCTCAAGGCCAGCAGGGTGGCAACTCTCAGTTTTGGAAGAGCAAGAACTGGCAGATGAGTAGGCAGACCTTTCTAGGGCATTCCTCTCAAGGTACATCTCAAGCCCCTAGTGGGGAGAGTTTTTAGAAGTCCAGTGGATCCTTTGGGAGTAGAGGACCCGTTAGAGGAGTTTGTTTCTCTTGTGGTCAGTTTGGACACAAAGTCGCTCAGTGCCCTCAGCATCCTCACCAGATGAGTAGCCAGAGACCAGTCGCATCAGAGCCAACAGTGGGGGATGTAGGTAGATCTCATAGAGTATTTGCAGCGATGGATGACTGCTAGGATGAGCATTAGAGTACCATGATTGAGACTACAGGTGTGTTGGGTGGTATTACTATCTCTGTACTTTTTTATTATGGTGCTTTAGATTTTTTTATATCTTCATCCATTGTGGAGCGGTGTGGGCTCGTGTCTGCTAAGCAGGCGGATAGGTGGCAAGTAGAGTTAGCTACCAGTGTGTGTGTGTTTGTAGATGCCTTCGTTCCCAGTTGTGAGTTGGACCTAGGACCCTTTGTCACTTTAGTTGACCTTTGAGTCATTCCTTTGGGGTCCTATGGAGTTATGTTGGGGATGGATTGGTTATCATCTCACCACGCTCGTGTAGACTATCATCTGAAGATAGTAGAGTGTTTAGATGACCTTGGCAGGAGAGTGGGGATCATTGGATTTCAGCGATTGATATCCTTACGCATGATTTCTACTATGCAACTTAGGTGGTGCATGCGTCAAGGGTGTCAGCTTTTTGCAATTTCTCTTGAGGATGTAGATGAGGAAGAAAGTTGATAAATTGCTCTTGATGGTCACCCTATTCTTCAAGAGTATGCTGATGTGTTTCCTTTGGATATTCCTGGTATGTCTCTAAAGTGAGAAATAGATTTTTGCATTGACTTGGTTCCTGGTGTGGAACCTATTTCAAGAGCACCATATCGGATGACTACTCAGGAGTTGAGTGAGTTGAAGTTGCAGGTTGAGGAGTTGTTGGCCAAGGGGTTCATTTGTCCTAGTGTTTCTCCTTGGGGTGCGCCCATTATCTTCGTTAAGAAGAAGGATGGTTCTCTTCAATTATGCATTGATTATTGACAGTTAAATAAGGTAACCATCCGAAATCGATATCCATTTCCTCTAATAGATGATCTTTTTGATCAGGTAAAGGGAGCCAAGGTGTTCTCTAAGATAGATCTAAAATCTAGGTATCATCAGTTGCGCATTCATGATGCAGACATTCATAGGACGATGTTTTGTACTCATTAAGGTCACTATGAGTTCACGGTGGTTCCATTTGGGTTGATGAACGCACCTTCAGTATTCATGAGTCTTATGAATGGGGTTTTTTGCACCTACCTTGACCACTTTGTCCTTGTGTTCTTGGATGACATATTGATTTATTCTAGATCTATGGAAGAGCATGATGGTCACTTGCATCAGGTATTGCAGTGCTTGAGGGAGAATCAGCTTTTTGCGAATTTGGCGAAGTGTGATTTCTTCCAGTCAGAGGTGAGATATCTTAGTCATATAGTCTCAGGAGAAGGTGTATATGTGGATCCTTCTAAGATCCAATCCATTGTTGATTGGCCAGTGCCAACCAATGTTTCTGAGGTTTGAAGTTTCATGGGTTTGGCCAGATATTACCGTCGCTTTGTGCAAAGCTTTTCTTAGATAGGCCACTCGATTACTTCTCTTCAGAGGAAAGGGAAGAATTTTGTTTGGTCAGAGCAGTGTGAATTAGCTTTTCATACCTTGAAGGAACTCCTTGTTAGTGCTCTGATTGTGGCAGTTCTTGATCCATCCATAGATTTCATGGTGTGCATAGATGTCTCTTTAGAAGGTATAGGTGCGGTGCTTATGCAGGATGGACGTGTGGTTTCCTATGAGTCATGCAAACTCAAGGGTCACAAGTTGAACTATCCATTTCATGACTTGGAGTTGGCAGTTGTAGTGCATGCATTGGTTAGATGGAGACATTTCCTATTGGGGCATTGGTATGAGTTGCATAGTGATCACTGCAGTTTGCAGTATATTTTCACCCGGCCAAACTTGAATGCTTGATAGCAAAGATGGATGGAATTCCTTTGTGAGTATGATTTTGAGGTTCGTTATATTCAGGGGAAAGAGAATGTAGTGGCAGATTCTTTGAGTCAGATGTGGCATGAGGCTACAGCATTGTCCCTTGGTGTGGACTTGAGTGACAGAATTCTTGGAGTTCTTCCTCAAGACACCTGGTATCAAGATGTTAGAGTCGTAGAGGAGTCTGGAAGACCATTGGAGGGTAGGTATTATGGATATACTCTTGACTCAGATGGTCTTCTTTGATATCTTGGACGGATCTATGTACCTCCTTTGGAGGGTCTTCGCATTTTGATCATGACTGAGGCCCATCGTGCACCTTATTCGGCACACCCTGGTGTCAAGAAGATGCACGCAGATCTTAGACAGATATATCATTGGGCTAGTATGAAATGTGACATTACTGATTTTGTGTCGAAGTGCTTAGAATGTTAGCGAGTGAAGGTAGAGCATCAGCACCATGCAGGGCTTTTATAGCCAAATTTGATACCGGATTGGAAATGGGATATCATTTCCATGGATTTGATTGTAGGGTTGCTTATTTCCTCACGTCATCATGATGCCATCATGTTCATTATTGATAGACTGACCAAAGTTTCTCATTTTGTTCCTATTTGATCTTCTTATGCAGCGGCGGTGGTGGCACGAGTCTTCTTGGAAGATGTGGTGAGGTTGCATGGGATCCCAAGGTGGATCATTTCTGATAGAGACCCTGTCTTTACTTCAACCTTGTGGACCTTGCTTCAGCATGCTTTGGGAACCTAGTTGAACTTCAGCTCATCTTATCACCCAGAGACCGATAGTCAGACTAAGCATGTGAATCAAGTTTTGGAGGACATTCTTCACATGTATGTTATGGACTAGCAGTCACGCTGGGAGGAATATCTTTGCCTTGTGCAGTTTGCTTATAACAACGGATATCACAGCTCTATAGGCATGTCTCCCTTCAAGGCTTTGTATGGTCATCCTTGTCATACTCCTTTAAGTTGGGATCGGTTGGAGGATAGGGTGCGTTTAGGACCGGATTTGCTTCGGGAGATGGAGCAACAGGTTGAGTAGATTCATGGGCATTTGGTTGTTGCTCAGGATAGGCAGAAGAAGTATGTCGATGCCCATAGAGTCAATAGTCAGTTTTCAGTTGGCGACCGTGTGTTCTTGAGAGTGCATCCACAGAAATCTGATCTGTTATGGAAAGGGTTCTAAGTTGGCACCTCATTTTGTAGGCCCTTTTGAGATCCTTGAGAGGATAGGACCTGTTTCCTACCGTCTTGCCTTGTTGTCGAGTCTATCCCGCATCCATGATGTCTTTCATGTTTTTGTTCTTCGACCTTATCATCCTAATGTGACCCATGTTCTTAATTGGAATGCTTTGTAGGTTGAGGACGGGAAGCTTTCCATGGAGCCCATGCGCATTCTTCAGCATCGGGATTTAACCCTTAGGGGTTGTACCATCGAGTAGGTAAGGGTCCAATGGGACCCAAGTGATGAGACCTCAGCGACATGAGAAGATGTAGTGAATATGAGAGAGCTTTATTCTTATCTATTTTAGGCTTCTAGGAGTAAGCCTAGGCTTGGGGGAGAGGATGTAGTACCCCTCCTTGATTAGACTCTTTTTGTATGTTTTTGATTGACTTTAGTGGAACATTTTGTATATTGATTAAGATTTTATGCGATGTTATTTCATGATTTATCTAGATCTGTGGTGTATGATTTTATGCAGTATCTCAGTGCTTATGATTAATGTTATTTTATGGATCATTATCATGGATTGACACTCTTACCTTATATGTGTGATGCGTTATTTATATGTTGTGTGTTTGCAAGTGTATTGGGATGTGAGGGGATGATTTTCCTTCACTCACTCCGGTGAGACAGGGAACGTCATGATTCTCCTTCATCAGTATGCATACCATGTTTGTATATATATTTGTCTATATGCATGTGTGGTTCTTTGGTGCAGTACATTGCAGGTACTAGTACTGGGTAGGTATGGGGTATCGACTCCACCTGGTTTTGCAGGTCTGAGTGTGCCTTATATGTCTGATGGGAGTGAAGGAGATAGTGGTTGGACCCTAACTTGACCCGCAGTTACACTCGTGTGAGTGTTGTCAGTCCGTTGTCTTTCTTGTCTGGCTGGTATGCGAGTCATAGTGCTTTGGTTTGATCATTTGTGAGTCATCATTTGATCATTCTTCATTTTGTGTTCTTTCGTTCATCTGAATGGTTATTTAATTGAATGGATGATGCTATCTTATGTTGGTGTAATTAGTTAATTATTATGCTCTCAGATTATTGATTTAATTAAATTAATGAGTTACTAGAGTAAATGGTTAAATGGCTTGTTTTATTGTGTAAAGTTGCATTAATATATTTTGTAGAGGGAAATGAATAATTGCCTAGCCATTTGAATGTTAAATGCTTATGTTGAAAGAAAGTATTTTTGGAAATAGAAAATATGAATAAAAAGCTTTTCTTTTTACCTTTCCATTTGAATTTTGTATTTTAATTGTTGGAAAAGAGAAAATCTAATTGCTTTTTACTTTTTTAAATAAATTAATCTAATTGGTGGAGAAAAATTTCAACCTATAAAGTTTAGGTTGAAATTATTTTCCCATATATTCCTGGAAATTCATGGGAATGAAGAGAGGCGGAACTTTTGGAGAGAAATTTGGAAAACCATTCTAGAAGAGGAGCTAGAATTCAATTTGGTTCGTAATGATTGGGATTCTCCATCATTTTGTTTGCTAGTTTGCTCAAGGTAGGATAATCTCTTCTGTTTTTATATTTAATTTTGATTATTTTAGTTGCTTCCTGTGTGTTTCAAAAATGCAAATCTCCTTGTAAATTCTTGTGGAATGATTGGAATGGAAGAAGAAATGCATGTTGTTGTTGATTTTGTGAATCTTATATCATATGATTGCTTATAGGAAATAAATGGTTCATTTCTCTATGTGTTGTATGTTTTTGTGTTCTTGAAATCAACTTGTGGAAACTACCTCTTCTATTGTTGCCTAAATCATTATCTATTGGGTTCTTGTGTGATTTTATTTCACCATTTACCTTGCTGGTAAATTTCCCTTTTAAGTTTGGATCTTGGCACTGTGTGTGTGCCCGTGAAAAGATCGAGGAATGAATCATTTTCTTGTTTTAAACGATTTTGGGTGTATTGATTTTAATGCTTTGGAAGGCATGTATTTTAATTTCTTATCATAGACCTTACCCTTACCCCGTGGCAGGCTAGTCCCACCACGTGAGTCGGTAGTGTCTACTACTAGCAGGTAGAAGTACTACCGGTCAGCAGTACTGCTACCAGTTGGTAGCAGTGCCACCGGTCGGTAGCAGCTGCTACCAGCGGTAGTGGTACTACCAGTTGGCAGTACCACTACCGTTTGGTAGCAATGCTACCGGTCGGTAGCAGCACTACTGGCTGGTAGGCCTTCTACCAACGATAGCAGTACTACCGGCAAGTAGTGTCTGTTGCCTCAGCAGCAGCACTACTGTGGGTTGGCCTTGGCCCCCGCTTGACCATGTACCCTTACCGGTAACAACTCTGATATGCTATGAATTTAATTTTTATAAAATGAAATATTTTAAAGTGGGTTTTTATGTTAAATCAAATAGTGATTTTTATTATGTGGTTTAATAAATTTATCTGTGGAAATCAAGGCATGAATTAGTAATTCAAATTGGTTAATTTAGATATATTCTAGAAATGAATTAAATGCCTATTAGGAATTCATGTTGAATTTGATTGAATGTTTAATGTGGATTTTATTCTTGACGGAATATTGTTTTGAAAATTGAATAGATGGGAATGTCGTAAAAGAGTGTTTATTTAATTTTCAATCAATGATGTTGCAAGTGCTTATGATGTTGATTTTCTCAAATATTGTCTAAGTGTGGACTTAGTGAAATTAGCTTTCCTTGTAAGAGTTATATTGTGTTATTTCTGGTATGTGGTTCAGTCATCCTGTGGTGGCATATTTGGTACCTTTGACCAAGTGATATATGATGACTTCATTGCCTTAACCATGTAGTGTCCTTACCTTATGGTTAACCAAGAGTCAGTATGTCCTTGTTTTGACCACCTTTTTTTGGATAGTAGTGTTATGGTTGTCTGCTTCGCCATAGGGTCCTCGTGGAGTGACCATGTTTGTTTAGTGTCCTTTGATAGAGTGGCTTTCGAGTGGGGGCCGTGCCCAGAGTGGTTGGCAGGATAACCCATTGAAAGTTAGATAATAAAGTGATAATCTAATTAATTGATTAGGTGGGTAGTTCATTACATTAAATAAGATATTGTACCTCATGCATAGGTGAGTGCTTGTACAAGGCTCATAATGTAGTGAGAAGGCCTAGAATGGCAAGTCGACCGCGTTGTCTTCACAAAAGGCTGGTAGGGCCCGCATGAGACTTAGTTGGAGCCAGAGGTTCGGAAAAGGTTACCAAGATAACCCAGAATGGGGGTCGGGACCTATGGAGGCTGACCATGGTAACCATCACAAGCTATGTGATGACACTCTCTCTTTAGGTTCACTTGTGGTTTCTGATGTTGGTTCACTTATGTATTTGTGATGTTGAGTTACCTGGATTATTGTTGAGTCATATGGTGTTGTCATGGAGTCGTATTGTTTTGTCGACCATGTCATGCTTTTTCTTGCTTGAGGGTCCTCTGCTATCTCCTAGCACGGTGGAGTGATTCCATTTAGGGAATTACATGGTTGGATGGCAGTTCCACTTCCCATCAGATGTTCTTGTTCATACCTTCATGCGAGGATTGGCTTCGCAATGTTTCTGTGGATCATGGCTCATGCTCTATCTCATGTTGAAGATTATTGTTATTTGGAGACCTATGTGGTCATTGTATCATGATCTTTTGTAAGCTTATATTTGTTTAGGTTGTATCTTTATATGTATATTGAGAAGCCATGTATTGGAAGAGCAATTTAATCCTAGTTCGGGATGTTATTTATCAGCTTTCTTTATGGATGTGTAAATGCTTACTGTAGAGAAATTATATTGTATCCTTTAAATATTTCAATGGTGTAATATGTTATTGCATATGGCTTCTTGTGATCATTGAGTTAATGATGGATTATTGGATTAACCTTAATTGTGGAATTTATCTTTTGGTTTTAATTCTTCATTGGTGTCATACCCAAACTTTTGGGCAAAAAAACACAAACAACAATTTTTATTTTTTAAAATTTTTTTAACACTTAATTATATGCATCCTATGCTTAACTAGTTGTGACAACTTAACAAGTTGTTCCAACGAAACCTTAATTGATATTAAAATGGGTTTCTAAAGTGAGCGATGAACTAAAAATATAACTAGAAGCTTTAGGTTTCAATAAAACTCCTATACGATAGAATCGGAATATTACTTACGTAACAATTAAGATAACTCCTATTATCAAGCGGAACAAATTAATTAAATAATAAATCCACTCAAATGTCCCTTTCATTTCTATTGCATTTTTATAATATTTAATTAGATCAACTTCTACTAAAAAGACATTAATATAATTACTTGATCAATATCGATTATTTATCCAATATCAAGTTTCCTCTATCATTGATATTATATTCTTCATTTATAACCTAAATTAAATCTTAAATCTATTAATTCAATATTAATACAACTTCAATGGATTAATATTAATTATTTGATCAAATAAAATTAAAGTGACAAACGTCGTTATATTATTTACTAAATGGTTTCACTTGGGTTAAACAAGCTCACAAGATCAAGACCATTATCTTATTTTAGAAAAATATATATAATTCTACTACAATATCCTCTTACGGATAAACATTTAATACCTTATATTAAATTCTTCCATTTAATTATAAACATCATTAAAAACTCTTAAAAGTATTTATACAACTTTAATCCAGTTGTAATATGTTAATCCTCCAAATATTAATATAAATATTTAATATTCAACATATACGTTTCCTCTAGGTTTAAATTAAATCATTAATCTTTACAAAATTTCCATCAATAACCCCTTTTAATAAAATTTCTCGAAAAGAGAATATTGCTTCTCTATAACTATACAATTCCCAAATTTAATAAATATTAATATTCAATGCTAGGCGTTTACAAATATTTCCTAAACTAAAATTTTAACCACCATATTATTTAAACCTTTCATTAATAAACTTTTCAAATATATTTACCCAAATATGGTAATAATAATACTATAAAATAATTCATTACATTTTCCATTAAATCTCTAAACTAACCTATTAAACTAAATAATAACTTAAGCTAAATGGATATTTTCATTTCAAATCTTGGAAGAACATTTTTCCTCCTCTCCTCACATTATTTTATAATATTACCTTTTTAAAACCCTAACTAGGGTTGTTTTCTTTTACTTAAATCTCAACCCTTATCTCAAACTTTTCAATATCTAACCCTAACATATTTTTCTTTGATATTTTTCTTTGTATGCAATGTGGGTGTGTGTAGGTGAGATGGTGTGAAGGAGGTCTATGGTCATAGAGGAAGCGGCCATGACCACACACAGCGGGCCGAAGGGAAAAATGCAAGGGTGTCGTGGTGCTATATCAACCATGGCTAAGTTGAAATTGAGGGGGAGCCGAGAGCTGAGTGGTCGCGACGCCCACCAGTGGGACGCCCCACTGGGTGGGTCGCGGCCCACAGTGGGGGTCGCGGACCACTTGGTGGTTGCGGCTCACACAGTGGCGCGGCCCACTGTGAGGGTCGCAGACCACCCAGTGACCGCGGCCCACGAGGCTCCCAAACCCCAATCCGCCCCCAAATAAATTTCATTTATTTTATATTTTTTTGTTCTTTTTTTTTAAACAATTTCTAAATGCTTTTCAAATATGATATATATATATATAACAGCAGGTTGCATCTAAACATTAAATGATCAGAGAACTAAAGTAAAGGGAAAAGAAACATTTTTATTTCCAGCTTATTAATAGTCTCTCTTTTTTTTCTACAAATTAAATTAATGCAAAAATAATAGGTATTGAGAATGTAAAACATACATGTATATAAATACTTAAATCTATTATTAGTTTTCCCTTAAATAGAAACAGAATGGGGTAAATTTTGTTTCCTTTCAATACATATAGATTTATTTACTTTCCACTAACATGCTTTTACATAATGGAAAATCATGACAGAATTATTTTTTTATTCACAACTGCAAATATCATTTTCTAAAATCCATTTAAACAATATACAACAAGATATAATGTATTTTCAATAATAACTTATAATATCTATTTATACTTATTGTATTTTCAAGATGTAAATGTGCACAGCTCTCGTGATGTTTTGGTTTAGACTGCATCTTGTTCAATACATTCCAAGAAATATTCGATACTGGGGGATGTTTTATGGCACTCGCTATTCTAGACACTATAAGATATTGTATTTGTTGGCATATTTGAGATTTAAATCTCACAACCTTTCTATGTATTGTAGAGCAAGGATTGGAGTTTTTCTTACTAGTTCTTTTCTCCGGGAGCTCTTTGAATCAGATTTATATAATAAAATATATTAAGTGGCACCGCCACCTTGTTTTGAAAATATATATATATATATACATATATACATATATATATATATACATATATATATATATATATATATATACATATATATATATATATATATATATATATATATATATATATATATATATATATATATATATATTTATATTTATACTTTCTTTGAGTTTAAACTATAAATGTAAATCAATATTTTATTTCTTATTCAAAGGAATCTACTTTATTAACATTTAGATTTACACGACTCTTTGCACAACAACACTACTAGCTTTGAACTGTTTTCATTTCTTTTCAAAAGCTTAATAAGGCATAAATAATTTTCTTTCCTAACAGATTGCAACAAGTAAATATCAATAAAAACTATCTCAAATATCTATAAGGAAATAACTCTATCTCTTTATTCTTTTCTTTGCAAGAATATGCTCAAGTAAATTTACTTCTTTATTTCATAATGAAACTTAAGACAAATAATTACATTTAATACATTTGGTAACTTTTACAATAGGTAGATTTCAAACTTAGCCTCTCATTTCTAATAAATGAGGGCTTCCCAAATATATACATTTTGCCACTAAATACAAATAAAATTAGGATCAACTCATAGCCTTTTCCTTTTCGTTCCTTTCCAAGCAAACCTGCAATACAAAGTCTTAAGGTTGTGACCATGGAGGCTCACCTCCCAACCTAGGCTTACTAGAAGCCACCCCCAAGCTTGGAGAACCAAGACCTATACGGGTTACACTCAAGCAATACACAAACAAGTATGGAAAACTCATAACAAACATATTCCCATCCCAAGGCTAAACATCATCACATAATGTGATTTTTTTACATGGGTGGAAGTGGACTAAGTACCTTGAGGAGAAACTACAAAATACTAGATCACAAGCCATCTCATGGCAACCAAGAACACATCACAAATTCAACTTGACCCAACATCCTTATGACCCCCAAGGCATACAAGCCATAATATCTCCCCTTATGACCCCCAAATGCATAAACAAAAACTATGCAGCAAGGGTCATATAAACAAACCCTTGAGGTCACTCTCTTCCAAAGAGAGTCTCTCACTCTAAGGTTGTCAAACAACCTTCCACCCCCAAGGCCACTCTACCCTCCCAAGGGTGAGATGGCCTTGGATACTCCCAAAACACAAGTAAATGCATAACCAAAAACAAGTGAAAGATCACATATATATATCTTCACAAATAAAACACAAGGGAAGAAAACAACTACATTCAAGCAATCTTTCAAAAACAAAGTTTCAACATACAAAGTAAGAGATTGAACCAACCTTGAATCTGCCAAGGGTTTACAAGGGATAGTTTGGAGAAGAGCAGCCCAAATCCACACTTCTTTTCCTTCAACACTTAGCCAAAAAATTATATCCTAAACTTGCTTCCAAAATTTCAAGAACTAGTCTCCAAAGATGGAGAGTGGGTGATTAACTTCCTAAGTCTCAATCCCTTGCCTAAGAAGGCTTCTCTCACTCTTTCCAACCTCTTGGATAGAGTGAGAGATCACATTGGTTGGTTTTCCCAATGCCTTACACACTCCCTAACCAAGGCACCTCAAAAAGGGAAATGGAATGGGGAAAAGGAATGACACATGCCAAGAAGGTTATCTAACCAAGGAAGGCTCTCCTAAAGATGAAATTCGGCCAACTTGGGAAACTCACTTTTTGGGGAGGTTAAACAAGTCCTAGGGAGTGGACACATGGCCAAATTTGGCCTTCATCCATAGGTACACCATATGGCCCACTAAAAATGCTCCTAAACTGACTCTAGGAGTTGGTTTAACCCTTTGAAAGTCCACCCAAAGTCTACCTACGGGTCAACTTTGAGTTGACCCTCCTAATGGCTCACTATCCTAGGTTTACTTGGGACCTTCAAGGATAATTGGAAATATAACATTGGTAAAATAAATTCCTCAAAAACAGGCATGACAATGCCAACTCAACACACAACACATGTGTCAAGTGACACTACAAAAAGAATTCCACATCACAAATACACACATGGCAATTGTCCCTATTGAAATTTATAAATTAAACAAATTACCAAATTAAACACTCATGCAAGCATAAAATTTAAAAATTAAAATACGTTTACAAACGAGGGGTTGTCTCTCCAAATAGACAACCCCTGGCTTCACAATTGCACCTAGACCTAGGTTTGATTCTCCATATTGTTTCCATGGTCACATGGATAATTTTCCTGTGCATCTCAATTATGTATTAGTAATTCCCAAATAACCACATATAAATTTAACATATAAAAAGGAATATAATTCAATCACTCCGCATATAATTGCCATCATACAAATCTATTTACCATATATCCAATAAAATACACATAAAGCAATTCACTTAATGACATTATCATAATCCTCATAAATTTCAACCATTCATAAGACATGCATCATATTTCTAACATCATAATAAAGTTCTGCAAATTCAGATATAGCTAACATACGTCAGATCAAGATTATCCAATCAGTGGATTATATAGGATTTCAAATCCAAAACACATTAAAATGTACACCGCAAGGTGAAATGATTTTGTAACTCGGTTCAATTACTTTTCTCACCAATTTATTCGTCTAACATAGCCCATCCTATTGAATTATAGCATTTATTAATAGGGTCAACCATGGTCAACTAAGTTAATCAAAGCTTGATTGGGGAGGGGCCCTACAGTTGGTAACACTTAAGGAATTCTGGTGTAAGTCTTCTGCTTGTGTTATCGTGCATGTTGTGTTTAATGCACTTATTATGTTTATACTTTTTTTTTTAAATTGTTTCACCCTTGTTGTGGGTTTTCCTTCGGGGTTCCTGGCAGGGCACTACATAACCAAAGCTCTTTCAAGTCTACAACTTTTGAACACTATGAAGAATATGAGATTCATCTGCTTTTATAATAGTGTCACTGGAAAAAGATAAAATTGCCAGTTGGATTGTTTAAACTTGGACTTAGTTGCCACTAATTTCTTTAGTACCGCATTCATCAGCGACTTTCTTTTGAATCAGATGCTTCTCAAAGTTAGCTAATACTTGGGCTACTTCTTCACTTTCACAATCAGTCACTTCAAACAAATTGTGCTCTTGGGTTATACATGCACTCTGCAAAGGTTCGGTATTCTTCTCTCCATGAGTGACCCTCTCATCATATTCTCCTACTATGGCTTGCAACTTCCCAATGTCTTTTAAAATCTGTGAACTATTGTACTTAGTGGGATCAATCAATATTTTGTCCCAAGAATCTTCAAACTCAAAGATCAATCCTTCTTCCCCCAAGGGCACTACATCTTCTATTAATATTTCCATCAATATTTGTATGAGGGTTGTTGATACAGCCATAACTGCTAAAAGCCTCAAAGAGAATCAATCAGCTTATACAGCAAGAGTAACATAACAAGACTACATAAACAGATCATATAATTGCTTTAGAACTTCCAGCAACCAGTTGTCTATCATCATATAATCATCAAAGAACATTTGGTACTTAACCATTTACATGCAGGCTATCAACCAGATACAATCCAATCGGGACTCTAAGAATCAACTGGGTCACAAAATGAAAATATCAATCCTTCTTCTCAGTTATACTTCCTCTGCCCCTACAAAGGATTACATAATAACATATTTATACCCACTGGAACATATCTAGGTCAGCCTCATAAGATTACTTTTACCAATGTACAAAAATGAAACATGTAACTAGGTCGGCCCTAAGAATTAAATAAATATTTCCGGAAAATAACAACCACGAAATGTGGTTTAGTGAGAAGGTCGGCCACACGTCAAAGGACATCGGACAAGACCCAAAATAGATCCACATGCCAACAATTGTGTTGGTAATGAAGGAAAACCAACCAGTAAGCACAAGAACTATCTCGGAACCCAGAAACAGTCAACTGAAAGTGATAACTGACCGGAAAAGAACCCAAATGAACTAGAAATCTAGAATTAAGCACATTATTTTCCACAAAAAGCAAGCAACTACTGATAAAAACACATAAAACTGCATAAAGAACTAGACAAGAACAAAACTAAAAGGAAATATTTTTGGTTGATGCCAGATTGCTCATCTACCGGGGATGCTCCTGAATCAGTTGTATTTTGCCTTTGTTGAATATCTTCAGCATCTCTTCCCACTTTTTTCAACATATCCTTATCAATACCTTCCTACCATATTTCTAATTTCCATGTACTCGAAGTGATCCATGTTTGCAATTCATGTAAGTTCTCTTTATTCAGCATTCCCCGCTCTATAACTTTATATTCAATCATGTCTCCTATTTATAGCAATTTGGCATGTTCTCCTTCAACCCGTTCCAATAATTCCTCATACTTACTTTGGGTCCAATCTATCCTCTTGATTAACTTATCCCTCATGAAATATCTGGTTGATGCTACTTGTAGTGAAGATTTAGCATGAGTTAATGCTTCATTGATCCATTCATCTACCAATTATGCTTTACACTTCAAGGTATTTACTGCTTCTACTTCTTCTTTAGACATTAATACTAGATGTTGCGGAATTGCTCATGGAATTTTTCTAGGCTACATAATCCCTTTGATGAATTGCACTAAATGTTCTATCTGCCCCTTTTGTTCCTTAAGTTTCTTCTAGTCTCTCTACAACTTGTCCTCTATGATGGCTATGCCTTCTCAGGTGATTCTTGTACCTTCAAATCTTGAAGTTCACCCCAGTTGCACCATTATAATTTGATAATCCTGGAAAGTCAACTCTTCATCCCCCTTGTCTGATATCGGTTCTGCAATATGCAACTCTTTCTCTCCATCGGGATTGAGTCGCGTAGCATACCGCACCTTTGCTTTTTTCGTTTTCCTCACACTAGGTGCCTCAGCCAACAAACTGTTAAAATCCAGCAGGACAATTTCTATTTCCTCTGGGTAGAGTTTGCTACTACAACCAATTAGGAATATTTTTTCTTTCCATACTTCCTAAAAATTTATGTTTGTGTGGTGTTTCTCCTTTTCCTTCATTTTTTTATGGATTCACCCTTGGTTCTTTTTGTGTTGTGCTTCCTCCTTTGTTCGCCTCGAAATCTTCCATCATATTTTTTCTTGATGTATCCACTTCATGTTGCTCCTTTCCTTTTTCCAAATTTGATCTGCCACCTACTACATCTAATGATACTTCTAGTCTCTCTTCATCAACTTTGCCTCCTCCCTTTTCTATGTGAAGTTCTTGTGATAATTCTTGGGTTTCCTACTATGGTATTTCTAGCATTTCTACATCTCAAACTTTAAATTGTTCCATTTCATCTTTAGTCCACTTCCCTTCTCCTTTTGAGACTTGCACTTCCTCATTTTCTTTCACTAACCTTTCTTGGCTATTTTGCCTAAGTGTCAGATTTTCATCTATCACCCTCTGCTCTTCTGCACGTGGGTCTTCACTTTGATGAAGCATACTCTAATCCTCTAACTTTTCACCCTCTGATTTAGTGGACTCTCCATCCAAATTTACTAGATTCTCTACCATACTTTGACGTGTGGTTGCTTTTGTCTCAACGGGGACTTCTGATGTTGCCTTTTGCAGAGATTTTGCCTATTCCAGCTTCTTCTGCAATTCCTCCCTATTACCCTTACGATATTTCTCAAGCACATGATTTAACTTTGTGAAGAGCTTTGGATTTTCTTCTTCTTCAACTATATTAAGAATTCCTACCAAAGTGCCCAAGGTATTGTTTACAAAAGGTGGTGAAGCAAATAGTTGTGTTGCGGACTGAGGGATATTTATGGGTATGGCTCGCAACACCTTCTCTTAAGGTCCCTTTTATCTAGCTCTTTAGTGCTTCCCAATGTCAATGCCTATACATTTCTCCTACTTTGATCATGTGGCTCCACCATCTTGCATCTTGCTACCTGGTTTAAATCTACATCTATGGTTACCACTTCAACCCTGTCCTAATTTATCTCTTCTTCTATCAAGGTACTAGGCTCAATTATTTTGGTCATAAAAATTCTCCTTTTGTACAATAAGAAATCAGCATTGTCTTCAATATCCTTTTTCTTCATCTTCCTCTTTGAGTTAATTGATAGTTTTGATACTTAAAGATAAGTACAGATGCCAAGCTAAAAAGATGAGAGGGGGGGGGTGAATCATACAAACTTAATCTTTCATAAAAACATCAAATTCAACCTCGGTAACATATACTTCAGTAATATAACCAAAACTACTAAACATGCAAACTCAAAAGCATATAAACATCATAACACCAGATTTAACGTGGAAACCCAAATAGGGAAAAACCACTGTGGGATTTCGGACCCACTAAGAAATATACTCTTCTAGAGTATGCTCAGTTAAAAGCAAATCCTGTTAAAGATTACAAACACATTGCTAGATGTGACCCGGTTAAGGGATTTCCCTCAGATCTATTAGGATCTTCACCTTGTTAGAAGTGACCTTGTTAAAGGATTTCAAACACTCAATCAAAATGTCACCTTGCTAGAGGGTTTTACAAATAAGACTATTAAGTCCACTCGGTTAGGAGATTTTATGTTACTTCACTAAATAACAGTAATAAAAATCTATCTGCAACTTCACATCTAAAATGCTAAACCAGATTCTTACTTGCTCAATACAATATAGACATAAAACTAATCTTGTCCATCTACTAGGCTCTATACTTTGTTATTCAAAACAGATCTCCAAGCTTCTATGCTCGGTAATCACTATGTAGCATCCCTGTGCATACACTTGCCCGCATGCATTGTTTATCAACAATTCCCTATTTATAAACAATTTGCCAACCGCTTAATCTCCTTGATCACATTTCCCATGATCAATCATAGCCATCAGATCTTCAAACTTTGACCAGGTTCAATGTATCCTTCGATATAAAAATGTTTTACCCTGCCTTAGAACTTGCATACATTCCTTGGAACTTGTGCTAGGGTATTGTTGTTCAATCTAAGTTGTAGATCTTCCTGCCGATTTTTCTTTGCCATAAATTCTTTAACAAACTTCATTCACGGCATACCAATCATTTAATCATAGCCAGCTCATCAGCTTCCTTCATTAAATAATGCATGTAATCATTTAATGTATTATGTTATTACTCAGTTGCAACTCGGTAAATACTAAACTTCACTCGGTAGACATTCTGCCTTCATTAATCGATAGCAATAACCTTAGGGTTTACCAACTAGGTTCCTTAGGGTTTACCGACTAGGTTCTTTGCTCGGTAACATGGTATAGTATTAACCTTTCAATCAATAACATATGTAGGATATCAAAACAATCTAAACATCATGATCTCATCATTGTCTAACTCGGTAATAGTTGCCCATTGAATATCTTTTTTCTCCCCTTATTCATCATATTCTTTCTGTGTCTTTTACCAACATCTTTATACTCATCAAATCATACTTCTCAAGATATGGCAACATCATACTGAAATAGAAAATCAATTTCTTGACATCAATGACAAAATAATAATATTAAGACAGTAAACATCCTTAATCAGTTATATCCATAATCATCAACAACCTTCTCAATATCCTTATTGAAATGCCAACAATCTCCCCCTTTGGCATTGCTGGAAAATCCAATTGATTTGACCTTATTGATTCGGAATGTTGTGAGATTCTAAAATGCTGAAATGCTCTCCTTCTATCATCAGAATTATCCCCCATACATTAGTCTTCTCCTCTTCTTCAGTCTTCTCTAGTCTTCTCCCCCTTTGACGACAATGCCAAAAAGTAAAGAACTTAAAACATAATTTCTTCCTATATGAAGTGATTTCCTACTGTTATGTGTCAACTTTAGTCTTGGTCAGAGCATTTATGTCTTTAATTCCTGTTCCCTGTATTATTTCTTGTATTGTTTCCTGCACTCCTTTAGAAAACATCCTAAAGTGTGTAAATCAGCATCAACTCCTAAAAAGATATTCTGTAGAGTCATCAAATTGATGCTTTCACCGAACTCGGTCAGTGAGTAGAAGATAGGGGTAGGACCCCTAACTTACTTCTGAGATACTCAAAAGTGTCCCTTGGTAGTGGCTTGGTGAAGATATATGCTATTTGTTCCTTTGTGCTAACATACTCCAACACCACTTTCTTCTCTTGAGCTTCTTCTCTAAGATAAGGATATTTGATAGAGATGTGCTTTGTCTTAGAGTGCATAACAAGATTCTTTGAAATGTTAATGGAACTAGTATTGTCACGGAATATAGTTACTGGCTTGGTAACTTTCTCATTTATACCTTCTAGCAATTGTTTGATCCATGCTATGTTGGTGTAATTTAATGCTGCAGCAATGTATTTAGCTTCTGTTGTTGACTGTGAAACACATCCTTGTTTCTTGCTAAGCCAACTCACTAGTCTTTCTCCTAAAAAGAAAGCTCCTCCACTTGTGCTTTTTCTGTCATCAATGCTACCTACCCAATCAGCATCAGTATAAACTTTTAAATCAAAATCATTCCTTTTCTGATATACTAAGCCATAATCCTCAGTGCCTTTCAAGTATCTAAAAATTCTCTTGATTGTTGCCATGTGTGTTTCCTTAGGATCTGCAGAGAATCTTGCAACTATTCCTACTGCATGTGCTATGTCTGGCCTGCTGTGAACAACATATTGCAACTTTCCAATCATGGATCGATAAAGTGTCTCATCAACAGATGCAGATTCATCATTCTTTGATAGTTTACAGTTGGTAGTCATAGGAGTACTTACTGGTTTTGAATCCTCCATTCCAAATTTCTTCAAGATTTCCTTTATGTACTTGGATTGAGTAATGAAAATCTCATTTTTCATTTGCAATATCTGTAAACCTATAAAATACTTTATCTCACCAATTAATGACATCTCAAATTCTTTCCACATTTCATTTCCAAAGTTCTTACATAGAGAGTCATTCCCACAAAATATAATATCATCAACAAATATGGCTGAGATCAGTATTCCATTTTCATCATTCTTCATGTAAATATTGTTGTTTTCACTTGTCCTTATAAAACCAATCTTAATCAAATAAGAGTGCAATCTTTCATACCATGCTCTAGGTGCTTGTTTCAGATCATATAAAGCTTTGTTCAATTTACATACCTGATCTTTATTATTGTCTTCAGCAAATCCTTCAGGTTGTTCAATAAAACTTCTTCTTCTAATATTCCATTCAGAAATGCAGATTTGACATCCATTTGATATACCTTGAAATTCTTGTAAGCAGCATATGCTAACAATGTTCTTACTCCTTCAAGTCTTGCTATAGGTGCAAAAGTTTCACCATAATCAATTCCTTCTTCTTGGGCATAACCTTTGCAAACTAGTCTTGCTTTATTTTGAATGACCTCTCCTTTTTCATTCAACTTGTTTCTGAAAATCCATTTTGTACTGATTACATTTTTGTCCTTTAGTCTTGGGACTAGTGTCCATGTTTCATTCTTCTTGATTTGATCAATCTCTTCTGTCATAGCATTTATCCAATCTTCACTTTCTCGGTTCAAATTCAGATATCAAACATGTGTTCTGTCTCATTTTGTTCCTTGTCATCACTGGATCATCCTTATCTCCTATAATCTGACTTGGTGCATGATGTCTTCTGACATATTTGGCTAATACAGGCTCGGTAGACTCTGTATGTTCTTCTTCATCACTCGATAACTAGATATTTTCTTCATTTTCTTCTGCAGGTTTCTCGGTAGGACTTGTCGGTTGAACATAGACAAATTCATCATAATCTTCTAGTTCCTTGGAATTTCCTTCATCATTTCTTTCTGCAAATTCATCAATTTTCACATTTGCACTTTCTACTATTTTGTTAGATGATTTGATCAGACATTTAAATGCTTTACTTCTAGAAGAATAACCAAGAAATGTTCCTTCTTCACTTTTCTGATCAAACTTTCCATTTCTATCATCCTTGTGTACATAGCATCTACTTCCAAAGATTTTAAAATAACTTACATTAGGTTTCTTGTCATACCAGATTTCATATGGTGTCTTCAAAGTACCTTTTTTTAGTTGTACTCGGTTCAGGGTGTAAACTACAGTGCTTATTGCTTCTCTCCAAAATGTTTGTGGCACTTTCTTTTCAATCATCAGGGTTCTAGCACAATCCACAATAGATCTGTTTCTTCTCTTAGCTATTCCATTTTGTTGTGGAGTTCTTGGTGCAGAGACTTGTCTTTTTATACCATGATCATTGCAGAATAAGTTGAACTCATCAGATGTGAACTCTCCTCCTCTATCTGATCTAAGACATTTCAGTTGTCTTCCTATTTCATTTTTAACTCTTGCCTTGTACCATTTAAACATTTGAAAAGCTTCTGACATCATCCTTGAGTAATCATCCACAAATAATATGAAATATTTATCACCATAATAACTTTGAACTTTCATAGGACCACAAAGATCAGTGTGCACAAGATCTAAAATTCCCTTAGAAGTGTAAGACTTACTTGTAAAGCTTGATCTTGTCATTTTACCCATCTAGCATCCTCGGTACATAGCATTCTAGGGTTTTTCCAAACTTGGTAGACCTCTTACTTGGTGCTTCTTGCTTATTTTGATCAGATTATCAAAATTTACATGACAAAACCTTTTATGCCATAACCAGGTATCATCTATCTTTGCATACAAACATTTATTCTGAGTTGAGTCAAGGTGAAATGTGTTACCTTTTGTTTGTGTCCCAGTAGCAGCTAACTTTCCATGCTTGTCATGAACTTTGACAATTCCTTTCTGAAATTCTATTTGGTATCCTGTATTGTTTAGCTATGCTACACTCAACAAATTGTATTTCAAACCTTCAACCCAATAAACAGCATTGCATCTTGCATTGTCAAGAAGTGTTATGGATCCTTCACCTCTTACTGGACATGGTGCATCATTACCAAATCTTACATAGCCTCCATCATAGTCTTCTAACATAACAAACTTGTGTTTATCACCTATCATGTGATGTGAGCATCCACTATCTATGATCCAAGAATCATTAATATTTATGTGAGATATAAGGGTTTTTTCTTCATACCTTTCTTCATCTGATCCATCTTTGATAGCCACATAAACTACTTCCGTTGTATTAGTTTCATCTGATTTATCATCATTGGATTCCTCATCGACTATTACGCATGACTTTCTATCTCTTCTTCTGAAGTCTCGATGTCCTCTATAATGTTTATCTTTCTATCTATCATCTCGGTAATCTCTCTTTTCAGTAGAATCTTTGTCAGGATAGTTAGAAGCCATATGTCCTATCTTATCACAATTGAAACATTTCAAAGGTAGTTTTCCTTTATACTTACCTTTGCCTCTCGGTAACCTTTTGGCTAATAGTGCTTCAAACTCTTCTTGCTTTCTAATTTCCTCATACAATTTGTGTACTTCCTCCATGTTCTTGCGAAATCTTTCACTTGCTCCATTGTGATCCCCTTTAGTGTACTTACTCATTCTATCATTGTAATCATCAGATTCACCAATATGAAAAGAACTAAATGCAGATTCAACTTTATTTACCGATGACCCACTATTATCAAAGTTACTTAACTCAAATGCATGTAGCTTACTAATAGTAGCATCTAAAGAAACTGGCATATTAGGTACAGACCTCAATTCATTGATTGCTGAGACTCGGATTGCATAAGCCGGTAGAAGGGTTCTTAACAACTTACTTGTTATATCCTTTTCTTCTATAGTTCCACCTACTCCTTTGATTTGATTGACAATCTCTTTTAGTCTTGTACTGTACTAGGTTATGTTCTCACCTTCATTCATCCTCATAGATTCAAGTTGTCCTCTTAGACTATCCACTTTTGCTCTTTGAACATTTTCATCTCCTCCATACACTGATATGAGCTTGTCCCACATTGCATTTGCATCATTGCAACCTTCTAGATCATTAAACTCTGAATCGGTCAATGCAGATGTTATTTCAATCATTGCTTGGATATGTTCTTGCTTTGATTTTATCTCTTTCATAGTCAATGGATAGGTGCTCGGTGTGATGAAATCATTCTCTAGATAATATACAGCATATTCTCCAACTCTTGATAGGTGCAGCTTCATCATTTTCTACCATGTAGAGAAACTTGACTTGTTCAGCTTCGATGCATCCCTCTTATACATCTTTGGATCTTTTCCTCAAGTACCTTCAAACTTTTCCTTCCGGAGTCCAAAGCTCTGATACCAATTGACAGTTCTGATACTTAAAGATAAGTACAAATGCCAAGCTAAAAAGATGAGAGGGGGGGGTGAATCATACAAACTTAATCTTTCATAAAAACATCAAATTCAACCTCGGTAACATATACTTCAGTAATATAACCAAAACTACTAAACATGCAAACTCAAAAGCATATAAACATCATAACACTCATAACACCAGATTTAATGTGGAAACCCAAATAGGGAAAAACCACTATGGGATTTCGGACCCACTAAGAAATATACTCTTTTAGAGTATGCTCGGTTAAAAGAAAATCTTGTTAAAGATTACAAACACATTGCTAGATGTGACCCGGTTAAGGGATTTCCCTCAGATCTGTTAGGATCTTCACCTTGTTAGAAGTAACCTTGTTAAAGGATTTCAAACACTCAATCAGAATGTCACCTTGCTAGAGGGTTTTACAAATAAGATTGTTAAGTCCACTCAGTTAAGAGATTTTCTGTTACTTCAATAAATAACAGTAATAAAAATCTATCTGCAACTTCACATCTAAAATGCTAAAGCAGATTCTTATTTGCTCAATACAATATAGACATAGAACTAATCTTGTCCATCTGCTGGGGTCTATACTCTATTATTCAAAACAGATCTCCAAGCTTCTGTGCTCAGTAATCACTATGTAGCATCCTTGTGCATACAATTGCCCACATGCATTGTTTATCAACAGTTCCCTATTTATAAACAATTTGCCAACCGCTTAATCTCCTTGATCACAATTCCCATGATCAATCATAGCCATCAGATCTTCAAACTTTGACCAGGTTCAATGTATCCTTCGATCTGAAAATGTTTTACCCTACCTCGGAACTTGCATACATTCCTTGGAACTTGTGCTAGGGTATTGCAGTTCAATCTAAGTTGTAGATCTTCTTGTCGATTTTCCTTTGCCATAGATTCTTTAACAAACTTCATTCACGACATACCAATCATTTAATCATAGCTAGCTCATCAGCTTCCTTCATTAAATAATGCATGTAATCATTTAATGTATTCTATTATTACTCGGTTGCAACTCGGTAAATACTTAACTTCACTCAGTAGACATTCTGCCTTCATTAACCGATAGCGATAACCT